>NW_005363836.1:5498388-5545804 GCF_000412655.1 Myotis brandtii | reverse complement strand
CCAGCCTCCACACTGCTGCTACAGGAATCTTTTGGAAACATATCTAGACACTCATTACCCTGCATAAAATCCTCTCTCTGAGAGCTCCCCAATGCCTACTGCATTAGCATTAACTTTTTGAGTTTAATCACCAACCATTCTCAGCTATTCCTCCACCCCTGGGATTATTAGTCACTCCCAGAGCACATCATACACTTTCACTCATCTGTGCTTTAACTCACATTGTCCCCTCTACTTGGACTACTCTTTCCCTTCTATCCACCTATAAATTGCTATTCATCCTTTTTTTAAGTTTATTGCTTATTGTTGACAATATTACAGATGTCCCCTTTTCCCCCCTCACTTCCCCCCTCCTCCCAGCCCCCGCACCACCCCAGGCCTTCACCACACTATTGTCTATGTCCATGGGTTATGCATATATGCAGATAAGTTCCTTGGTTAATCTCTTCCCATTCCCTCCCCACCCTCCGCACTCTTAGATCTGTCAGTCTGTTACAAGCATCCATGCCTCTGGACCTATTTTGTTCATCAGTTTATTTTACTCATTAGATTCCACATAGCCAGTTCAGATACCGCCTCTGAAAGTCTCACAGACTATCCCAGAAAGAACCATGTATTCAGACCCTCTTAGGGAGTCAGTTTAGTTCCATAATTAACAGCACAATCTCTGGAACTTTACTCCATAATCCTAGCTGTATAACCTAGGCCAAGTTATTTAACATATCTGTGCCTCAATTTCCCCATCTGTAAAATGGGAGCAAGAAGAGTACTTCCTCCATACTGTTGATGTGAAGACTGAATTAGCTAATCCATACAACACATTTAGTTCAGTTCCTGGCATCTAGTAAGTACTACATAAATTATTGTGCTCCCAAAATGCTTGTTTTCATGTCTCTGATATTATAGTGCATTATAGTTCATTATTTTCATGTCTGTTTTCTCCAATATATTGTAAGCTTTTAAAAGGCAGACCTTTAATGGGTCTCATTTATATTTTTATCTCTGTCCCTAGCACAGTGTCTGGCCCATGAAAAGCACTAAACAAAATGTTTGTTCAATAAATGCAGAAGAATATAGAGGGGGGTGAAGCCAAAAACAGGCTGACACCAGGCACAGCGCATGGCTCAGACGGCAGCTCAGAAAAGGACTCCAGACCTAACATGGACAATTTAACACCCTAACTACAGAAAAAAGCATGTCTCAGACGATTCTACTCTCTGTGCCCGGGAAAGTGGCGAGGCTTCCTCACCTCCACTCTTGTTTCCTGAAAGTGGAAAAGGAAATTGCCACCCCCCAACATCATCGTTCCTCCTGCATAGGAGCTGGAAACAGTGATAAGAACCCTGCACTTGTCAGCGAAGGATCTTGCTAGGGTTCCCGACTCAGCCACTAGGCAGCTTCAGTGATCTCGGGCAAACTCCTAAACACCACCATTTCTCATCCATAAAACGTTAAGGAGCATAAGCAGGCAACACAGGAGTGCGTCGTTTATATGATACAGCACTAAGTGCATATCAGGAGCTATGATTAGATAATAGCAAAAGCTGCTAATTACCAAGCACTTACTCTCTGACAGGCACTGTGCTAAGTGCTTTGCACTCTATCTTATTCAATCCTGATAAGCAATGTGGTAGCTATTATTACCCCTGTGCTAATTAAAGTGCCTGTATGCAAGAGGGGCTGGTTCTGCTTGGCTTAAATGGAAAGAACTAGAAGTAGAAGAAGGAGAAGGAGACGGAGAAGGAAGAGGAGGAGGAGGAAGGGGAGGAGGTGAAAGAGGGAGAATTAATGAGGAATGGATTTTTTTTTAAAGGTACTAGAGTTGCTTAAAGAACTAATTACTCCCTAAGCACCTAGCCCAGGCTGGGTGAGGACCAGGGCAACCCCAGAAACTGCAGCAACAAGACTGACGAACCTGCTCTCCAGACCGTGGGCATAAAGCTGCCTCAGCGCCATGGGCCCCTCTCTCTGGGTTTTAAGTTCCAAGGCTAGAGGAGTTCATTGTCCTGACTCAATCAGATGCTGTCGCCAGGAAGGAGAACCACACTGCCCCCACAGCTCCCCACTGCTGAGAAGGCGACTGACTAGGAAGCCAGCCTGACACCATTAAAGGGGCTAACAGGTTGATATTTCACAGGTGATGACCCTGACTTTAGAGCTCGTTTGCCCAAGGTCCCGTGGCTTGTTATTGGTGGAGCCATGTCAACCCCAGGCTGTGACAGTAGAGCAAGAACTCTGAGACTCCCCACTCAACGCCTGTTTCCCAACACAATGGCCTAGGAAATCGCCTCATGACTATGTTCACTAAACTGTCAAAAATAAACAAGGGTTTCTTCTTCGTTACTGGCAGAGGCCACTGCTGGGTGATTGGGAGCCAGCCTCTGCAGCCACCCTGCCAAGATTTGAGTCCTGCCTCCTGGATTTATCAGCTCTGTGACCTTGACTATGCTCTCCAGACTATAGGCATAAAGGTGCCTCATGAAGGTTGCTTAACTTATTTGGGCCTCTTGATGGGCTACTGTGAGGAACAAGTGAGTTAAAATAATGTAAAGGACTTAAAACCATGCCTGGAGCAAAAGACCAGAATAGCAAACACAAGACTTGAGGAACAACAGTGTTGGAGGAATCATACTAACTGACTTCAAAACTTACAATAAAGCTACAATAATCAAAACAGCATGGTATTGGTGAAAGAACTGACAAATAGATCAGATCAATGTGTCAGAAACTGGCCCACACAAATAGAGTCAAATGAGCTTTGACAAAGGAAAAAAGGCAAATTCAGTGGAGAAACAATAGTCTTTTCAACAACAAATGTGTTGGCCCAATTGGGCACTCATATGAAAAAAAAAAAAAAGCTAAACACAGACCTTACATCTCTCACAAAAATTAACTCAAAATATATCACAGAACTAAATGTAAAATAAAAAGCTATAAAACTTTTAGAAGAGAACAAAATAGAAAACCCAGATGACCTTAAGTTTAGAGATGAGCTTTTAGAAACACCAAAAACATGATCTAGGTTGGGCTTAATTAAAATTAAAAACTTCTGCTCTGCATACTGCTAAAAGAATGAAAAAATAAGCCACAGAAGTTTGCAGATATTTGTAAACACATATCTGTCAAAGGATCTGTATCCAAAGAACTCATAAGACTGAACAACAGAAAGTCCAATAAAAAATGGACAAAAGCCCAACCTGCATGCCAATGTTATAGCAGCTTTATTCGTAATTGCTAAAACTTAGAAGTAACCAAGATGTCCTTAAAAGGCTGTCTTCCAAATTGGCAGTACAATTTTGCCAAGATCTGAGCAGAAATTTCATCAAAGAAGACATATAGATGACAAATAAGTATGAAAAAATGTTTAACACTATTTGTCATTATGGAATTACAAAATGAAACAAAAATAAGATGCTACTACATACCTATTCGAATGGCTAAAATATGGACTTAATAAGAACATGTCATCATCGGTTCACTAACTGTAACAAAGATGCCCTACTAATGTAAGATGTTAACAGGGGAAGCTGGGTGTAGGGCATTTGAGAACTCTGTTTTACCTTCACTGATTTTCTGTAACTCTAAAAGTGCTCTAAAACATAAAGTTTATCATAACAAAAAGTAAATAAATCATGCCTGGCACGTGGTCATGTTATATAATTACTAGCTAGTAATGATGGTCGTAGTCATATTTATGGATCCAGGGGGGCTGGAGGGGGGCGGGGAGATTTGCTAAGTGAGTCCTTTATAGTCTTCCTATGCAAACTTAAGTTCACAGGCCCAAAAAATAAGCTGTCACTCTGCCGTCACCAAGCAACCACCCTCCCAAACCCTGTGCTCCCAACAGGAAAAGCTCTGCCAGTAGCTTTATGCATGGACACTGGGGACTGTCTAGGAGCAGAGACCCCCACTCACAGATAAGGACAGGTGAGCTCACACATCTCCCAAGGCAAAGGAAGTGGAAGAGCTGATGAAAGAAAAAGAAAGAAAGAAAGAAAGAAAGAAAGAAAGAAAGAAAGAAAGAAAGAAAGAAGGAAAGAAAGAAAGAAGTGGAAGGAAGGAAGGAAGGAAGGAAGGAAGGAAGGAAGGAAGGAAGGAAGGAAGGAAAAAAGGAAAAGAAAAGGCCGGTGGGAATGTAAAGATTTCAATAAAGAGATGCTTTGTCATGGGAACGAAGCTCTGACCAAGGGTCCAGGAACTGAGCCCATGAGTAGCTGTCAGGTGACCTAGAAACCCCAGAAATCAGAATGGTGGCTGTATGAAGCAGTAGCATTCCCCGATGAGGCACTGTGTGGCTTGTGTTTCCCTTGCTGAAAGTGTCCAGTCCTCTCTCAATGCAACATCTCCTGTCAGGCTAACCCACACCAACCATGGGCATGCTTCAGCTCTCCCCAGGAATGAGCAGGATCAACACAGTGGGTTGAATCCTCATCTCACGCCCACTCAGCAGGACTGTGCCATGGCCACATATAAACCAAGGGCGCCAAGGAGAAGAGCAGACTGGGTGTACAGCGCCTCAAAGGTGGATGGATGCTGCTCCTTTGTTTAAAAAGCCGCAGGGTTACCATCACACTGCAGTAAGGAAACAGGAATAGGCAGGGACTGTGCTTAATTTACAACAGGAGTTTCCAGACACGAATCTTCCCACACCTAGCTGGGCTGGAGAGTGTTGTTACTTTCATAACACACCTTGAGAGTGGAAGCTGAGACAGGTAGCATCTGAAATGCAGTGCGCTTCTGGGGACTCCAACCAAGAAGCCACCCTTTTTCCCAGGTACTATTGCTTTAAGAGTGACGCGAGTGCCCTCTAGTGGGGATCAAAGGACCCTGCATGCAGGGTGTAAACCTGCACCCAATGCCACACGGAGCTGGTCAGGCGTTCAGAGAGCATTGTCCACCCACACAGCACAAGAAAAATCCTGAGAGAAATGAATAGGCAAATTTTCAGGTGGACTGGCCAGGTCCAGCTTCATCTGCGTGGGTTTATAGGTCATTCTCAATATTGAACATGCCACCTGACATCTTCACACCACTAAACAAAGACCAGCCCAATGCATCAAGCCAGAGGGAAAGGTCTTAAAGAACATACCTAAGCAGAAATCACTGTCCATTCCACGGGGCGCACCTTAGACAAACACGGAAAAGGGGAAGATTTCCTGATTTTACCAGATCTTTCTTTCAAATCCAGTAACCTGGTGTGCCCTCAGACAGAGAAAAATGAGAAGTGAAGGGGCTCAGAGTCATAGGCCTGATAGAGAATAGGGCTGTCCCCTCGTTAGAAGGCAAAATACGCTGCTCAAAGAAAGCCATGTTTATTGTTTGAACAAAATGCAGTTTTCGTTTAAAAGTCAGCTACATGGGACAAGCTATATCAACAACAAAACACAGAAAGGTCTGACTGGAGGAAGTAAGAGGTGGACCCCCTTGCCTGGACTCATTCTTTGTTTTACTGAGGTGAATGAGGAACATGCCGAATTGAGATCCCCTCCCTCAAATGGGTTTGTTAGCTGGATGCCTCTATTGGGCCTACTTTACATGCACAGGCAGGTGAGGCCCTGTGCTGGGAGCAGTGCTAGGCGGTGCCCCATCTCCCCAAGGGCGCACAGGTACTCTCCAGGCAGCCTGTGGATATGCAGGGGCCACGGAGAAGGAGCAAGGGCATGCCTGGCCTACTGAGGCTATTCAGGCAGCAAAAAGGGAAAGGCAGGGGAGGACAGCATCATCCATGTCCTTCAAAGACAGGCGACTTCATTGGACATGCAAGTAGGCAATAGGCACGGGAAAAATACTCACAATAGTATTCAAAGGGATGCAAATTAAAGTGATGATGTTATATTATTTCCCAGTTATCACTGGCAACATGAGAAAGAATGACACATCCAGCACTGGAGAAGATCTACGAAAAGAGACATCAGAAATCATGACGCAGGGGAAGTGTAACAATGGTTTGTTTTCCCATTCCTGGAGACCAGATTCCTCCAATATCTTGAAAAAGGTGCACACCTCTAGACCCAGAAATTCCCCTCTGTGGATTCCAAAGAAAAACTTATACAAGCTTTTCCAATAGGAAGATCCCTTTCTCAAAGGTTTATGACGACCACATATCAGGACTTAAACTTGTGGCTTTGGATAAATTAGAAAATGAAGACATCGTTCAACAGCCAACACGCATCCAAGCGTTAACGGAAAGTGTTGATGGAAATTCGGGACCTTTCCTCCACTTTTCCGGGGGATGTGGTCTTTGACCTTGAATCTCAAGAACCAGCTCTGTGACCTTGGGCTCAGATGCCTGAGTTTTGGATGTGGTCTTCCATGGTTGGAAACCTCTGACCAAAGCTCAGAATAATTTGCCATGTTTGTAGCTAGTTTCACGAGTTCAGAGTCATGCACAGGCATTTACTTCCCGTTTAAATGTTCTCAGACCGCCTGCGTCTTCTGTTTCTGCTAGGAGCCCGCGGTCAGCTCCTCAGCACGTGTCCTCTTTGGCACAGGCTGGCTGAAGCCTCAGGCTCAGCCTAGATCACAGACACTCCCCCTCCGCATTAAAAGGCTTGTGGACATTTCAGAATCTAAGAGAGAGCCCCGCCTCACCCACCACAGTGCTTTCTGAACAACCCTGACCCTTCCGTCCAGAGGAGCTCCACAAGGGTGAGAGGTGGACAAGTCACAACCTCATCACACCTGGGGAGACATGCTTAGGAGCTGCTTTTCTGTGATAAACTTTTTCTCTGTGCCTTAAATAACCTGGACAGTAAAGAGCCATTGTTAAGGCGATGGCTGTCAGGCTCATTTAGAAAGGATCAGCCGTGTCCTTGGAAAAGCAAAGAGCTAGAAGCCCAAGTAAACACTTAAGACATGCAATGACAAAAAGACATGAATAATAAATACCTTCAAAAAATATGATCTTCCTGGGAGACTTTATTTACACACTCAGCCATTTTTTGCTGTTTCTCTGGCTCCCAAAGAGGATTTAATCCCTTTGACAATTTTTCACTCAGGAAAAGAATAACGAATCCACAGTGGAAAGCAAAATATTATTCCCATTAGTCAGGTGCAGCATGCCTCATAAATCATTACAAGTTTAAATTTCTGCCTTGAGTAGCCAAGTGGCACGAGCACTAGAACTGGAGTCAGGAAACCTGGACGCTTATGACCTTGAATCTCAAGAACCGGCTCTGTGACCTTGGGCTCAGATGCCTGAGTTTCGGATTCGCTCTCTGTACTGAAAATGTCTAGGCTCCTTTGGAAGGTGAATATGGGACCACAGACGTAGCAGAGCTGCCAGTGCTCCGCCACATGCCCTGGGCCGTTATTTCAGTGCCCACAGGTCTCTCCTCCACTGTAAGAACAACCTCCAAACGCATCTCTCCACCTGGGGCTCTCGGGCCAGCGGGGCCTTCACCACTCAGGTGCTATGCTATTTCCCAGACTTCCCGTGGGACCGAGTTCTAGTCGTCCACAGGGATCACTAACTTGATTACACACCCTTTCTGACCTCCTTCCTCCCGTCCCATTCCTCACTCCCCTTCAGTGTTTCCTGGGACCACCTCCCACAGAAACTACATGCCCTGCAATCCTGCTCTCAGGTTGGGGTTCTGTAGGAACCCAAACTAGGGGAGACGGTATATGCCTTTCTAGCAGGGACTGAGTCTTTTTAAATAGCCTGCCCTTATGTGGTTAATCCTTCCTTGGGATGTAGGAAGGAGGGAATGTTCTCCAGGATAAACCTAAATGCAAACTTTTGAGAATTTTGCTTTCATATCTCCCCTCTATCATCTCAGGGCACTTCTGATGGCTCCGCCCGACTCCTAATGGTCCTCACCAAGGACTCACCAACGCAGCAGGGGCACCGATCTAAACGCACCTTCCCTTTTGCATCAGAACGTGGGGCCACTATCCCACTTCCTCGGTCCCCTGCTCCTGCTATGAGAGGGATACCGGTGTGTCCCTGCACACGTAGAAAGGGGCACCGCTGCCCAGAATGCCAGGTCGTGCAGCAGGCTGAGTGGGAGTTGTGGCTAAAGATTCAGGGCCTGACCACTCCTCATGGCGGTTGAAAGGTCACGGTTACAGCCTGCCATGTAACAAAAATGCAAAAAGGCCCAGATCCGCTGAGACCCTGGCTTGGCAGAAACAGGCTCAAACGCAGCCTAGATCTGCTGAGACAGGCACCGCTGGTCCCCAGCCTGCTGTGCAGATGTCAAGTCGCCGTTAGACCATCTCTGAAGAAACCTTTACGCCCAGTCTGAGCTGCTGTAATTGTCGGCGTCCGGATAAAGCAAAGGTGGGAACCAAGTGGTGAGTGTGCACGATTTACGGATCTGTGTACACATGGGTGTGCCCGCAGGGTGTCACAGTGCCACCCTCACAGGGGACCCCGAGGATCCTGTTCCTGTTGCATCGCTTTCCTCGGCAGGCGGCAAGAAATCGGTAGATTACAAAGGGAAAGGCATGAGGAAGGGAGAATAGGCTGAAACTTCAAAGAAAATCCAGGACAAAAAATGTTACATGATCAAAAGAAAGAATGCAATGAGGAGGCACCAGTCTGCCCAGACGGGAGTGAGGAAACCTCCCAGCTTGCAGATTTCAAGGCGCCAGAGCAAGAGTTAACCCTGGTGGCTTTACCTGACACCTTTCAAGAAGAGAGGCAGCATGAACAAAAGGGAACAGGTGAAGAGGACAGTTGAAACAACCTGGAAGAAATGTACCTTTCACATCAAAGCCAGCCCACCAGGGCGGTGAATGGTAAAGATGCCCTTACAGGAAACATAACGGGGCTCTTAAGTGGGGAATGAAGCTGGGACCTTCAGTGCCAGAAGATCTCAGAGACAATCCAGCCGCCTCCCCATCCTGTGCAGGAGGAAGTGCAATGTAGAGACGTGCAGGCTCGCCTGTGTTGCAGGGGAGAAACTCTGTTCTCCTCAGCACAGCGCTTCCCAGCATGACCGCTGGAGAGTTCACACGCAGGCCATCCCCATCCTCCAGCGGGGGCCTGTGTGTAAAAACCTCACCCTATCTTCCAGGATGTCACCCAACACCCCTGGCCCTCCTTTGCTGACAAGTCTGCTTCTAGACTAACAGGAAGTGCCACACTCCCCAGGACTAGGCTCCTTGCCACGGCACTAGAGAGAGGAACCTTCACGTCTTTCCAGTGTCTGAGTACAGCAGACTCAGCCCTACCCTGCTGCACCCCTCACTGAACTTAGTTGAATGGCTCGTGAAAGCAAAATCCTACATTTTTGTCTTTGAAACAAAAATTATTTGACCATTAGGTGTCAAACACACAGGATAAAAAACCCCGGGCCCTCAGGAGCCCACTGGCCAGAAAAGCAGAGAGCACCGTCTGCAGTATCTTGGCCATTTAGAAAGTGATCGCCAGGTGTCACCCCTGTGCTCCAGGTCTTTCATAAGTGATCTGATCCGGTTCTTGACACAACACTCTGAGGCAGGCATGTTATCCCCATTTTACAGATGAAGAAACGGAGGCTTAGAAAAGGAAACTGACTCTGGTGACATACTGGTCAATGGGGGACCCTGGGGATGAAAGTCTACCTGGTCCCAAGTCTTTGCTGTCCTACCTCCCAAATAAATAGATATTGTTATTCATTGGGTTAATCCTCACTTTGGAACAGAACAAAGTTCAGGTGGTGACATATGAATAAATGGAAAAGCTGCATTAGAAAGGGGCTGGAGGACTATGAGGTGTTTCTGGAAAGCGGATAAGTATGGCTTGGCTGCCACTGAGCCCCCTGGGCACAGAAGACCTGCTGTGGATGAGAAAGAATGACATGCTTTCCTGTGGCTCCATGGAAAGCCAGCGTCAGCAGCCTTAAACACACGTGAGCTTAGCTCTGCCCAAGAAAACGTATTTTGTAGCAAAGAGCATTGCCACTTCCCAGCATCTGTTTGTACATCATGGGAGGGTGGGAACTCCCTCTGAGAGAATGGAGGGAAAGCAAATAACAAAGAGAACAAAATAAAGATATTGGGGGGAAACTCTTTAAACAGATTTTTTTCCCTATAGCTGTTAACCTGTTTGCCCAAATAAGGGAAAAAGAATGAAATAGGGCCCTAACCATTTTGGCTCAGTGGATAGAGCATTGGCCTGCGGACTGAAGGGTCCCAGGTTTGATTCCGGTCAAGGGCATGTACCTTGGTTACGGGCACATCCCCAGTAGGGGGTGTGCAGGAGGCAGCTGATCGATGTTTCTCTCTCATCGATGTTTCTAACTCTCTATCCTTCTCCCTTCCTCTCTGTAAAAAATCAATAAAATATATTTCTTTTAAAAAGAATGAAATAGGAAAATGAAACCCCAAAAGAAAATGAGCTTGAGCCCCTACGGCCCTCCCATCTCTGAATTCGTAGACCATTCTTCTCCTACCATGATGAGCAATTGACATTTTTGCAACCCAAGCTTTGTTCTATACCAGAGAAATGCCTTGTAGGGAAAAAGAAACTTTGGGGAAATAAAAATTCCCATAGGCAGACTCTTGAGGACTTCAAGTGTGCATCTCGAGGCCTCAAGTGAGGGCACAGGTGCATGAAGAGCCCGCCGGGGTCCCTGTGTGCAGCCTGGGATACACTGGGCTCACTTCCCCGGAAGCACAATGAGGGTCTGGTCCATTCATTTATAACTTTACTGAGCATATTCCACAGTGATGTGAGGCAGACATGAGTACCCTACCATCCTTTCTCAACTTAAAAGTAACTGGACTACAAGGCAGCATGTAATTACTGATTAGACAGGTATAAACAACAACCATCCAGAGAGAGGGACCCTTCCCATCAGGGAGGGGTTGGGATTAGAAAATACTTTGAAAGAAATGGCGCTTAGAGAGTTAGGCTCTGGAGGGTGTAGGGAGATGATGGCAGATCAAGAGAAAGGGCTAAACATGAGTGAACAAACGTAAGGAAGGCACAGAGAATCAATACTGAGCACAGGCAGGAGATGAAACTGAGAATGCGACCTGTATCTGAAATGTTTACTGAGCACCTACTACATGCTGGGCACTGTTGCAGGTGCTTGGGGTACAGCAAGGACAAAACAAACATCCCAGTCTCATGGGGCTTGCAGGGTAGCTGAGGGAAGACAGACAATAAACAAATCAATAGTAAATGATAATAGGAGGTGTAAGGCATATACAGAAAAACCAAGCCCAGAGATGGATCCTGAATGCTGAAGAAGAGGCATGCGTGGCTACAAGTTAATGGGTCCAAGAACAAGACCATCTTGAATATCAAGTTAAGGCATTTGAACTTGAGTTCCAAGGTAAATTTTCTGAAAAACAAAAATGCCTGTAAAAGGCTTAGCAGTAAACATCAGCGATAAGTAAAAGTTAGCCATTGGTGGCGGTGGTTAATTCTGGATGATTTTGAGGACACTACATTTTCAGCAACACATGCGATCACTAGACACAGCTCAGGAGAGAAGAGAGGCAGGCAGGGGGGACACCCAGAAGAAGGTCAGAAAGTGCATTTTGCTGAACACTGGTCTTGCTAGTTACTTCCCAAGAGGGTTCTACCAGGAACAAAATGCGGGAAGGAGGCACATGACAGCCCAACCCCCACCTAGTAGCATATTAAGGGTTCCGAGTTGCCCTGTGTCCTGTGATTAAACCAACACATAGAACCATGTTTAATTTTGTCTGAGTCAGCATTTGTACTCTTTCATAACCAATTAATTTCTCTAGGGGTCCAGAGGAGGAAGAATATCTATTAAAAAAAAAACCTGGCAGGATAAACTTTGGGAAATGCTGATCAAGAGGGAAAGTAATAAAACCCTGCACATTGGGAGAAGAGAATGGATTTTCAAAGGAGGGAGAAGCTGGTGAATGACAGGCCCTGGCAGCCGCTTGCTAGGGAATGAGGGGGAGGAGTCGTCAAAGTCACCGAGGACAGAAGCACTCGTGATGACACGGACTCAGAATCCGCAAGAGCATCTCCATCCAAAGTTGAGCCATCTCTGGGAAGGTGCAATGAATGCTAACTCACTTCTGAAAGCCTCCCATCTGACAGCAATGTAAACAAGGAATTAAGAAAGGGATAATCTTCCTTTCATAAGAAGAGAGAAGTGTGGCTGGACAGGCAGCATCCTCGATGACCCTGGCAATCAATCCTGAGGGGGCGAGGACGGGAAATTTTGAAGAAGCACGAAAAGGAGAAAGTGTTGTTTAGAATGAAACTGTTTAATCAGGCAAGGAAGGTAAAGAGCATCTTAAATCATTAATCCTGAAAAGCGCATCGTGTCCACGCGCACTCAGACATATATAACTCAAGCATTTTTTTTCTTTGCTTAGCAGGTTGTCTGTATTTATTAAATTGGCTTTGCAACTTTTAATGGCAATAAGTTTTAAAAAGCAAAGACCTAGGAAGCCATTTATGTTTATTTGCCAAGTTGTCTGAGAGGACCAGTGCCGATTATCAATGTCACCTCCTAACCAGTGTGCAAATGTGTAAATTAATCACTTGTAAGTCCACATTGAGGGGGAGGGGAGAAGGGACTAACAAATTTCTTTTCTGATCCAACTACTCAGGGAAAGCCATTGAGAAAGCCGAAGATGATTTACATGTGGTAAAATTTTAAAGCCTCTATTAAACTGCCAAGTGAAATTCATATTTCTCTAATTTTTCAGCACATATAGAATTTACTCTCTAGCTCATAAATGCCATCAAGTCTGTGATGCCATTATAACAGCAGTGATGCAGATGTGTCTATTTAAACAGCCATGAGCCCTGAATCAGAAGGGAGCTTCAAGTCACTAATTATTACAATTTAAAAACAACAACACACCTGAATAGTTTCACCCAGAAGTCAACCGACTGATGCTTCTCAAACAGTAATGTGGGGAACTTGTTAAGCTTCAGATTCTATTCAGTAAGTCTTAGGGGGGCCTGGGAGTTGACACTTCTACACATTCTACCAACTCCCAGTGATGCTTATGCTGCTGCTACATATGCCCCCTTTTTTTAAAAAAATATTTTAATTGATTTTTAGAGAGATAGGAAGGGAGAGAGACAGAGGGGGGAGAGAGAGAGATAGAGACATTGATGTGAGAGCGAAACATCAATAAGCTACCTCTTGCACACCCCCTACACACACTGGTTGATCAAGCCCACAACCAGAGTATGTGCCCTGACCAGGAATCAACTGATGACCTTTCTGTGCATAGGACAACACCCAACCAACTGAGCCACACCGGCCAAGGCAACATACCACCCTTCTTGTGTAGCAGGGCAATAGATTATCTTCCAGGGCTGAGGCTTAAGGGAGGCAGCATGGCTTGATGAATTAAGCTGGGTGGAAGCCACTGAGTTGTATTTTTAGTTTGCCTGGCGATTCCTGCTGGATTTTCTGGCATTATACCATTTCAGAGATGAGGAGGCTGAGGCCCAATGACAGCCAGCTAGGAGGTGGCCCCTTCTGTCTGGAAAGACTTGGAAAGCTCAGGTTCAAAAATCATATGTGCAAAATGAGGGAGAACAAATGCAGAGGAGACGCGTGAAGTTGTAATAACCGTGCAGTGCAGTGCAGGGCAGGGCTCCACTCTGAGCTGCTAGGTATAGTAAAGAGGGGGATCCTTAGCTTAGTTAGGGTTGTGGCTCAGGATCTGGATTTTTATAAATACCCAGCTGATCCTTAGGACCATGAGAGATCTAGACAAGCTACTGCACGATGAGACACATTCTTCTCATTTTTCAGTAAAAAATACTGGAAACTCAGCATATACACAAGGCTCCCCAACCCATAACAGAGCTAAAGATTCAAATCCAGGAGGGCCTTCTGCCATCAAGAAAGGAGCTCTTTCCTCTAAATGACACAACCTGCTGAAGAGATCCCAAAACCATTGTTGGTCACCGATATTTGAGAAGAGCATCAATGTCCAATTTTCAAGAAATAACGATATCAGGAACGATAGATGGGTTTACTTAACAAAACTGAAGGGTGGGGCTGGGGAAATGAGTGTTGTACTTGTTAAGAGAAGTGGTGAGCTTTGGGAGCCCGGGCTCATGGTCCAGGTGGAATGAAGGCAGGGGGTTCTGTCTCCGTCTGCGGTCTTCACTGCTGACCGTAAGCTCCCAGGGCAGTGCCTAGCCGGGAAGAAGAACTTTATAATATTTGTTGAATGACTGAGCAAGGAACAAGGCAACACACTCTAGCATGTATTTAACTCCTACTAGGGGCCAAGCCCTGTGGGTGTAAAAACAAGACATAAACCCTGACTATAAGGGGTTAACATCTGCTTTCCTACTTTATTAAGGAAGTTAGGGTTTCTTGTTTATGTGACATTTGATGTTTTGATGCTCCTTGCTCCTCCCCCTTTCTTGCTTCTCCCCCTTCCCTGGCCTCTGAGCATCTAGTGACCTTCCTCTTTCCATTAGGAATGTAGCATGCTTCCCCAGCCTCTCCTTCTGTGCCCAGGAGCGCTGTGTCCTGGTGAAGTGGGAAAAACGTGAGCTCTGGAGTTGTAAAAACCTGGTTCACTTCCTGAGCACCTCCACGTGGTGGCCACTGCTCTGAGCACACTATTGATATCAACCATTTAGTCCTCGCGGCAAGTGCGCGATATGGCATTATACCATTTCAGAGATGAGGAGACTGAGGCCCAATGTCAGCTAGCTAGGAAGTAGCCAAACGGGCTTTAAACCTGGCAGCCTGACTCCACAGCCCTCTCCCCATAACTCCAAGCTGCCTCCCAATGTGAAGGCCCGGGTGACCCCTATGCCTTCATCACACACCACATTCACAGTCCAGCCTCAAGCATGTGCTTGGCACCTTAGACCATGTGACAACGATCCCACTTGTCTCAGTAGGAAAGTCTTTATTTCCTTTCAAACAAAAGCTTGATACTACTATTAGGTAACACTAGTTCTTCCCAAAAGTTCTTATCTCAACATGGGAGTGAAGGGAAGAGTAACTTATTTGAATTCTTTGAAAAATGTTTATAGATCTTCCAACATGAAGGAGGAGAAGGAGGAGGATCAGGAGGAGGAGGAGGAGGAGCCACCGCCATACCATTTGGTATCATATTCCAATGGAACCATTCAATTTATTTATTTTTCATGTTTTAAGTCCTCTTCCTGGATATAACCTTTTATCATAAGGGGGTAAATGGGTGTTGTAAGCCTTTTCTACTGCCATGTCCTGAACACCCCATTTCAAATATGCACATGGACAGATGGCCACACACACACACACACACACACATGACCTGGTAAAAAGTCCAGGTTGGGTCCTGGGCAAGGACCTCTGTGACCATGTAGAAAGGCTTTGGCAAATGTGTGTGCTAATGGGCCTGCCAACAACGGGAAAGAAACTGCGTTTTCTGTTAGCACTGTAAAAAGCTTCCTCTTTTTAAGGACAGAAGGCAAGTTCGTGGTAAGGAGATTACTTTCTAAATAAATCCCAAAGTTAGTTTTAAACCCTTTACTGCCAAGATCCATTTCATTAAATGCAAAAATAGATTCCTTCCCACAAGGGTAAACAGGATAAGTTCAATTTTCCTAAAAATTGGTTTAAAAAAAACCCCACTCTATCACTAGCTTAGGCATCTAATTTCCTTGTGATAAGAAAGTAATCCCTCTGTCACCCTCGCCCTACTCTGGCTGCAGACCAACATTCTCAAACAGAATAAAACCTAAGAAAGAAAATACACAGTGTCCCCAGGCCCAGTCCGTCAGGTGAACTGACCCAAGGTGGCTCGAAGCCAGGCAGTCCTGAAGCAGATGCAAAATTTAGAAGAAAAGGAGTCCAAGACAGTGACATGTGGCCTCCACCAGCAGGACCTGCCCATTGCACTCAGCAGATACCAACACTGGCTGCTCCCCCACTGGTTAAAAAGATCCAAACATAATTCTTCAATGTCTTTAGAAAGACTATGAGTTCCCTCACAAAGGTCTTTGACAGTTTTCATTCTCATCTTCCTTATCTCCTGGTGACAGAGATGGGTGGCCGTCTCCCCTTCTTTTTCTAAGCAGAACCTACCACCCACCCAGTTAGAAGCTACATCCTCACCCCCTCCTGCAGCAGGCGTGGCCCTGGCATCTTGATTCGGGGTGATGCCATGGGACTCTGAATGCCTTGCCATGACCAGCAGGCTGACTCCCATCCTCATTCCCCTAGCCACGGGAGGCAGTGGCTAGCCAGCTGGGACCATGGGCACATGAGCCACACCCTAGGACAGTGATGGCGAACCTATGACACGCATGTCAGAGGTGACACATGAACTCATTTTTTTGGTTGATTTTTCTTTGTTAAATGGCATTTAAATATATAAAATAAATATCAAAAATATAAATCTTTGTTTTACTATGGTTGCAAATATCAAAAAATTTCTATATGTGACAAGGCACCAGAGTTAAGTTAGGGTTTTTCAAAATGCTGACACGCCGAGCTCAAAAGGTTTGCCATCACTGCCCTAGGAGATGGCGGGCACCACAATAAAAAGCCCTGTGTTTCTGGAAGACATCTGGAAGCAGAGCCAACTACCCCTTCTAGATACCCAGCTACATCTGTACTATCATGTGACAGAGAAACAAACTTCTATTTGATGTAAGCCACTATTTTTTATTAAGTCTCTTTAAGGAATTCACCCATCCTGAACTCCTGTCCCAACAAAGATGGAATTTCTCCACCCATCCCAACATCTGCACCTGAAGTCTTTTGGTTTTACTGTTATGGAGCGCGAGTGACAGAATGACCAGAACTCCAGACTGGTTAAAATTTAGAGAGCCTTTATTGACTGGCCAGTGTCCGCTCCTCCACTCGGGAAGCCCAAGAGAGAAGCGGCCCGGACCATCTGCAGAGTCCAATATTTAAAGGGGACAACTACATCCGTGTTCAGGTTCCGCATAGCAAGCAAAGCCAAGTTACAAAAGCTAATTGCATAGTTTTAGCCAAGCTATCCATCCTCCTGTTATTCATTTCTGGGTAATTAAAGGTCAGGACTATTCTTAATTTTGATCTATTCGTTCTTTGTGGGCCGTTGCTCAGGTGTGTTGATCTGTTTGTTCTTTGTGGGCCGTTGCTCAGGTGTGTGAGCTCAGTTCCTAGAAACTTTGCACAGGCTGTCAAGCTGCTGAGGTGGCTAGGTAATTAAGCAGGCCTAAAAATTTTCCTACTCTGTAACATTACCTGCCTTTTCCGGGGTTCCTCTTCCTACATAAATGTATTAATCCTCCAAGACCCAGGGGCTCTCCTTCCTCCCCTCTGAAGAGTCCTCCCCTAACAGATCCATCTCTCAGAGATTGTGTTGTCCTACTGATCTGATACTTCGGCATTTGATTGGGTACTGGCTGGAAAGAGTCTAATTGTCTCACGGGCAGATTTCTCCATATCTTCATGGGTGGGCAATGCTAGGGTATTGACAAAGCCTAGGACACCACACTGCCCCTCCCATGAAGACACCAAGGAATATAGCCTCCGATCCCGGTGACTGTGAAGAGAATGAAGCACATGCTAAAATGCCTAGCATAATGAAGATGCTCCAACAATTGTTCTTGTTCCTTTCATTTCCGGAAAGCAGAGCTGTGTGTGTCATTGCTTCCCCCAATACTCTGCTATAGAACTGGACATATAACAGGGATTTTAATAAATGCTTTAAGTTACAAAAATCCCCATGTGTTTTTTTAGGCTGTTTTTGTCACAAGCAAGCATGATGCCGATCATGTTTAAGAAAGGTAAGTTTTAGTCTCGCACACCTAAAAAAAAAAGCCCCTGCTATAGAACTGGACATATAACAGGGATTTTAATAAGTGCTTTAAGTTACAAAAATCCCCATGTGTTTTTTAGGCTGTTTTTGTCACAAGCAAGCATGATGCTGATCATGTTTAAGAAAGGTAAGTTTTAGTCTCGAACACCTAAAAAAAAAGCCTGTTATCTTTTGTTGGATCTTGACTCCCCTCCTCTGACCTGGATTCTCTAGGTCTTCAAGTGACTTGAGCACAAGCCTCTGAGGGGCCAAGGGGGACTTAGGAGCTGCAGGTTGCTTCAGGGGCTAGCCAGAAGGAATATTCACTTTCCGTCTAGCATGCCAGTGGGTGGGGTCACCTCTCAGCCTGTCCTAACATAGACAAACATCCTTACTCACTACTTCCCTGGGATATAGACAAGAGGAACTCTATCTAATCTAGGCATGGGACAGCTCTGGGAACTTGTCTCCACCACAGAAATCCCTAACTATGCAGGGTGTCTCAATTCAGCGTTATGAAATAGACCGTGCCGGCCAATAAAATGTGCTTTGGGCTGCCACAGAGAACACTGGCACACTCCCTGGTGCCAGCTCACTAGATGGAGCTGCCAGGGACATCCCAGCGTGAAAATCAAGTCTCCAGGCTACACACACACAAAAAAATGTTCTCCATCCATCCCTGCTTTGGTCCAGATTAACTCAAGTCATTAATTATTTCAAGAATTTTAAAGTTCTGTAAAACAGGCAGATATAGAGAGGCAATTTCCAGATAATCTGACAAACACTGTGCTAAAGTATACAAAGATCTGTGAGAGTGGTTAGAGACGAGGACAGAAAGGTAAGCAGGGGCCTGGCCAGCAGGGCTCCAGTGGGTGGGTATCAACTTATGACCCAGGAGGTCACGGTTCCATTCCTGGTCAGGGCACATGCCTGGGTTGCAGGCTTGATCCTCAGTGTGGGATGTGCAAGAGGCAGCCGACCAATGATCCTCTCATTGATGTTTCTGCCTCTCTCTCCTTCTCCAACAGACTCCATATAGGTGATGAAGCCACTCCTTACTTTCCTCCTTACCTGGCAAGAGCAAGGCCTGCCTTCCTTCAGTGAATGTATTGCAAAGGCAGCCAAAAGTAAAAGATGCACGTCGCCCGCAGTGTTAATGAAATGCCCTACAAATGCCCAACAGGCAGATCCAAAATGTCTCTGCTAAAGAGATCTTGATATCTACTTCCACCAGCATCAGCTTAATCCCTTTCACCATCAAAATCAATAATAGCTGAGACAAGAGACAGGCAGGGGGTGCATCTGCTTCTGCTGTCAGAAAACCAAAATTAGACTAATCATATTGTTCAAGAACCTGGATTTCATGGTGAGAAGCGCCATATAAATAAACCAATGATGGACAGATACAGCTAACGTGAGCACGGAGCACAGCCACGAGGAAGTAGAGCAGCAGTTCTCAACCTGTGGGTTGCGACCTCTTTGGCGGTCGAAGGACCCTTTCACAGGGGTCGCCTAAGACCATCCTGCATATCAGATATTTACATTACGATTCATAACAGTAGCAACATTAGTTATGAAGTAGCAACAAAAATAATTTTATGGTTGGGTCACAACATGAGGAACTGTATTTAAAGGGCCAGAAGGTTGAGAACCACTGAAGTAGAGGCTCCTGTAGTTCTGGGATGGTGTTTGATCTTGTCCATCTTCGAGACAGGTGGGATTTAGAGCTTATTCACATGCTGTTCTGCTTTATACTACCTCTGTCACTGGGAAAAAGACATCCATGGAATCTCAGACCTAAAATCTTAGAGATCCTCATCTCTTTACGGGTGAGGAATCTGAGGTTTAGAAAAGGTAACTGCCTTGCCCTGCTGATTAGTGACAAAACCAGAATTAGAACTCAGTGGCAGGCTTGTTCCACTAACCCACTTTGAGCCTAGAACCTGCCACTAGACAAATACTTATTTGGGAGAGATTATGACTTATTTAGAGACCTTTTTCCTTTAATCTCTCTCTCTCTCTCTCTCTCTCTCTCTCTCTCTCTCTCTCTCACACACACACACACACACACACACACACACTCTCAGAATCTATGTCACCAAAACAGAGCTTTCAGAACAAAAGCAGCAGCTGTTGAGAAGCTTTCAGCCTGGCTTTCTGCAAAAATCAAGGCCAAGGGCCAAAGCTGCAAACAGAAAAAGAAGCCCATCGTCATCAAATGAGCATTTCTTCCAGGGAAACAGTATATGTGCTTGTGTGTTTATATGTGTCTACATGACTTTATGTGTGTATGTGTGTGAGAGTGCTGTGTATGTACATGTGTCTGAGAGTTGTGTGTGTGTGTGTGTGTGAAGTTCTAGTTTGTGGATTTGTATGTATATATCTTTGGCCATTAAGACTGCTGTAACAGAATTCCATAGACTAGGCAGTTTATAAACAATAGGAATTTATATTTTATTGTTCTGGCTGGGAAGTCCAAGATCAAGATGTGAGCAGATTCAGTGTCTAGTGTCCTTGATGGCTGTCTCCTTGCTGTGTCCTCACAGGGCAGGAGGGACAGGGAGCTCTCTGGGGTCTCTTTGATCAGGGCACTAATCCCATTCATGAGGGCTCTACCCACATGAATTAATCACCTCCAAAGGCTCCACCTCCAAGTACCATCACCTTGGGGGTTAGGATTTAGCCTCTGCTTCCTTGGGGCACCAGTGAATTCAGTGAAGCAGCTGGAAGAAAGGAAAGCATATTCAAATAGTCATTTCCTGCTGAACCAGACAAGCATTTTGGCTTTGGGGAAGGGATTAAATCCCTTAAAAAGATTTCCAGCCTAGAAAATCACCACCTCGAAACCCATGTTAGCCCACAATTTCCCTTGCGGGGGCATGACTGCAACTTAATGAGAAAGGAAGCCAGTGATGCCTTCTGCTTCAGTACTGAAGTCACACACAAAGGATTCTTAAGTAAAATCTTTGGAGCTGATAGAGGTCGGGGGAGGGTGATTCTGCTCTATTGGAAGTTTCTAAACTTTGAACCAAACATCCTGAACTTCCATTGCATTGGTTTGGTGCTATCTCTATCTATTTCGAGTCTTTTCACCACCATCACCTGGGTCACCTGCTTTCCAGAAATGTGTTTCTACCAACAGAGCTCAACTTTGGAGCACGTTTATTTAGAGCAAGTGAAAGAAAGTCTTTTCATCTGTACTCACCTGCCCACGGGGTCCCAAGAACTCACCCCAACATCAGGTCTATGCAGCAGCTAATAGCTGAGGGTGCCCCAAAGGGGGACAGGAATCTCTGCAAACACTCAGACTTCCCAGACAGACACAGTATCATAGAAAGCAACAGCTAGTCAGTTAGCCATAGATAGGCAGGGTAGCAGAGCAGCAGGCAGCAAAGTGGATTGAAAGTAGTACAGGCTCCCACCCAAGCACACCTCCCTTTCAATCCCTCCTCTGTCAATCCCTGGCTGTGTAATCTAATTACTGAACCAATCTGAGTTTGGGCTTTCTTTCTTTTTTTTCCCCAACATAAACTTATTTATTCAATTTTATATAGTTCCCTCTTTTTTAATATATATTTTATTGATTTTTTACAGAGAGGAAGGGAGAGGGATAGAGAGTTAGAAACATCGATGAAAGAGAAACATTGATCAGCTGCCCCCTGCACACTCCCTACTGGGTATGTGCCCGCAACCAAGGTACATGCCCTTGACCAGAATCGAACCTGGGACCCCTGAGTCCGCAGGCTGACGCTCTATCCACTGAGCCAAACCGGTTAGGGCTATAGTTCCCTCTTAATTGAATAGGCAATATGTGCTCTAGATCCTTTACATCACTGGAGTTGGAGTTTTGGGCTTTCTAATAAAAAATATCCACTTTATAAGAAATGGTAAAGATTAAATTAGATACTGCCTTTCAAGCCCCTAGAGCTGACTCTGACACTGGATATGAGATGGTTAGGATCACTACTGGAATTTGTATGAGAATTGCCATGTCTGAGACCCACAGATTCGGTAGACTTCGGGAAAAAGAATCTCATCAAAGGGTTAGTGACGATGACTGCCAGTCCAAGTCATCCTACCCAAAGCACTGAAAAGAAAATAATTCCTCAAATATGTCAAACCTTTTCTCAGCAAAAATAAGGCTCCTGGAATTGGCAGGCACAAAGATATCACATAATTTGGGGTCAGTTACCTCCCCAGATCTGATGCTTAACCAACTATGAAAGCTATTTATTACCAGGCATCGTCTGGGGACTTGTTCATCTAAAAGGAATATTTCACTCACACACACACACACACACACACACACACACACACACACTACTTTGGTGAACAGCCCCCGTGGGGATTTTTTTTCTCCTGTGAAAAACAAGGAGGGTAGAATTAGCTTAGGGATCTCTACACACAATCACAGAAGACACCATTTAATGAGATTAAAATTGAGTTTGTCAAAGATGACTAGATGATATATTATAGACTGCAAATTTAGCACTAATTTCAAAACCCTCACACATTAGCAAGTCCTATAAAGGCATTTATCTGTAAAGCTGTACATCAAGGAACAAAGAGTCTATTGACAACAAAGCTATTTTGGAGAAAGTCTGCCTCCCGTTAGAAATAAATGCATCTCAAACAGCTATTGACCAGGTTCCTGCCACTTAGTAAACCTCTGAAGTTGGTTTCTAGAAGTGCATTTATAAATGGCCTGTAGCTTTCTCTTTTTATTAGCTATTTACAGGGAAGGACATAAACTTCTAAAATAAAGCACCTGCGTTAAATATTCTGCCATGAGCCTGTTAGTGGCAGGCGCTGCTACGTCCCAGCCCTGTGCCGCAGCAAGTTCCAGAAGACTGCACATGAGCCGGCACCCAGCTGACCTCCCCAGGGCCCATCCTGAGCAGAGGTCTTTAAAGGAGACAGAGCAAAAAGGCCTTGGATGTGCAACCGAGTCACAGTCACAGGAGCACAAAGGAACCGTGTCTTTTCACCGTCAGCACCTGGATCAGCTGCCTTCCAGAAATGTGTTTCTGCCAACACGGAGCCAAGCCTTTCCAGGGTATTGCTGAGGGGCTCCTTTTCCACACCACCACTGGGGACACTCGTGACACCTGGGACCAATTATGCGTCCCCATGATCAGAGCAGATCCCCGGGGTGGAACCTGTGCTGGGAAGGAAAGCAGTTGCCCTCCCACCTTAGGTCTGTGTGCTGGGTTGGGCCTGGAAGACAGAGCTCCCTGAAAGGAGGGATTCTGTCTCAGGGGCAGGAAGCCCTCAGCTGATGCTCAGTCAACATGTGGTGCAATTAGATAGGCTATGGACGGCCATTAAAATGCAGTCAGCGGGACACAGGTTTTTGATGTCAGCCCCAAGTCAGATGAATTGTGACTCTGGCCCTTTTTAGCTATAGGATCTGCTAAATTTTCTGAGCCTTCATTTCCTCAAATGAAAAACAGGGATAATAATGTCCACCTCACTGGCGTGCAGTATTAAATGAGCTAATTTATATAGAAATAGCCAGTTCATTTCTGTCACATCAGTAGGTACTCAATTGTAGTTTATTTTTTAAAAATATTTTATGGATATTCAGAGAGAGAGGAAGGGAGAGGGAAAGAGAGAAACATCGATGTGAGAGGGGAACATCGATCTGCTGCCTGCTGCATGCTCCTTACCAGGGATCAAGTCCACAACCTGGGCATGTGCCCTGAGAAGTGACCTGGCAACCTTTTAGTGCATGGGATAATACCCAACCGACTGAGCCACCGGCTCAATATTAGTTCATTTTTAAAACAGGTCATGTAACAACATAGAAAATACTTACATATTATGTTTAAAAAGCAAACACTAACACCAGTACAGCCCTGTGCAATTGAGCAGACATATATAAAACAGAATAGGAGGAAATGCACTAGACTCTTAGCCATTCCACCTTTGTGTGGAGGTCAGGATTTGAGTGAGTTTTCTCTCCTTTTCCAAATTTTCTTTTAAGAAGAAAATATGACTTTTATAATGGCAACATTTTATTGTTTTAGTGAAAGTTTATTATTAAATCTGAAATTTTTGAAAGAGGTTCTTTGTCTGAAGATGGTGGTTTTATCACATGGTTATGGGAGAGAGCCATTCTCGGGGCAGTCAGAACAACACTATCCCAGCACGAGTCCGCCTGCCACTCCAACAGGAGTCAGCGGAGTATTCCAGAGAAGTCACTGTCACTGGCTTCTAATAAAGAGGAAGCACAGCAGCTGGTGGGCCTCTTCAAATGGAGACAGCACGTACCGAGTATCCTCTGGCAACCACCTTCCAAGAGGGGCCCTTCTCAACAGCAAGCATCAAAAACCATTGAACAAGCCATGGCCCAGGCACTGGCCTTGGGACCAGATGGTCATGGGAGAACAGCACGCAACACAGATGCTGATCTTGCTACTTCTCAACAGCAAGCATCAAAAACCATTGAACAAGCCACAGCCCAGGCACTGGCCTTGGACCAGATGGTCATGAGAGAACAGCACACAACACAGATGCTGATCTTGCTATGTCACTTCTCCTTCTCCTTTCTGAGTAAAGCACAGTTCCAGCCAGCACTTCGTGTGTTGAGACCTTCTGGGGGACTGGGGGCCCACAGGTGCTGCGGCGGGCCCACAACTATCCTGGCGGTTGGCATTGTTATGCTCTTTGCTTTCCTCCATGTGGTGGAATCCTCACCTGGGACTGGGAGCTGGATCTTCCTGCTCGACAGATAGCATAATGCCAGGTAACAACAACTGCTACGTGGAAATATAAAACAGGGCAAGGAAAAAGAGAGACATAGGCAGAATTACAGAAGGTGAAGTTGGGTCTGGTAGGGCCTTAAAGATGAGATAAAGACTGCAGGTGAGTGCAGTTGGAGGGTGGGCCCATGTCACCTACCTTGGGTGGTCAGCCCCCAGGCACACATTTGATGGCTCCTGGAGCCAACAGGAGACTGCATCCCTGAATGGGCAGTCAGCCCATCCATCATTGTCCCATCTCAGAAGACACACCACTGATATATTACCAAGTGCTCTTACAGAGTTTTTATCCCAACCTTTTGATACTACTGAAAATAATAATGATGCCTTCTTCAGCATCCTGATGAGGAAGAAATGAGCTAATTAATGTAAAATGTTGACCACAGTTTACTGCCACAAGCATATAATGTTTATTTCATCATACACTAAAATGTAAGAACAGAAAAGCCCATGTGACACATAAAGTTCATTATAAATAAAGGCTGAGCCTTGACTTTATTTCCATTTCAGATTTGCAATAAAGTGTTCTTAGTAACATCATTCTTGCCATATACCCTTTAGTTACTGCCTGAGACAGTTCTGGCTGCTATAACAAATATACCAGAGTGGTTTACACCAAACATTTATTTCCCACAGTCTGGAGGTTGGAAAGTCCAAGATCAACGTGTTGCAGGTCAATTGTCTGGTTCGTCCATAGCCACCTTCTTGATGTATCCTCATATGGCTCAGAAACAGAGGTAGAGACAAAGAGATAAAAAGACAAACACAGTGATAGAGACAGAGAGACAGAGAGAAAGGGAAAGCAAACTCCCCCATGTCTCTCCTCATAAGGGCACAGATGCCATCAAAAAGGCTCCACCCTCATGATCCAATTACCTCCCACAGGCCCCATCTTCAAATGCCATCACTCTGAGGACTGGGGTGTCAACATATACATTTGGGGCAGATATTAATGCCGTCATAATAGTTAAAAGAGAGTAGAAATTCACATTTTTTAGACAATGCAGATACAGAGCCACTCTGCTGCCAATAAAGCATTACAAATGGCCTGGAGTCCCCCTGATGGCTTTTCAGTTTGATTAAAACCCAAGCATCGTTGTTGGATCCATCATACTGCTTGGACATCTGTGACACCGGCTTCCTCGCTCACACATCCAACCATTCCTTGAGGATGTGCATTTTACGTAGTTCACGTCAATGAGCACACAAACATCTTAAGAATGACTCCAGAAATGTACTTCCTACCTCAAAACCTCTTTTTAAAAGCATTGCTGAAGAACTGAGAAACTTTTAATGTTGTTGCTGTCATTTTCTTACATAGTCATAACAGGGCTTTGGAAGTACAGGATCTAGTTCACTGAAGACATGGAGGTTCCATGCCTCCTGGACTCGAGAAGGAGAAGACAAGACAGTTATCATAGATCATGGCTGGAGCTGCTTAGAACTACCATCGGCATGTGTCCTAGGTTCTACGTACATAATAGGCACCTTCTTTTTAAATTCTTAACATAACTTAGTAAGGCAGATACTGTTATCCCTGTATTACAGCAAGTTAATGCAAACACAGAGCAGTGACATCATTTCCCCAAATAAAGGTGGAGCTGGACCTCAGACTCATGGTTCTGACTCCAAGGCCCACACTCTTTCTTCTGTGAGGTGTTGTTTCCCAGAGCAACAATCAGAGAACAGTACCCTTCATGGGAATAAGGAGATGCTCACTTGATTTAGGGGGGAAATGTACTTCATCATGAAATGTATTCACTTATGTCTGTAAGAGACATTCATTGCTCATCGAAGTGGGGGCGGAACAAGAAACACATTTCCCTTCAAGACATCACTTACCAAGTTTCATGGTTAGTAATTAATTCCATTTGCAAAAGGGGCCTAAGGTTAAGAGTGAGTGAGAGAAAGAAGGAAAGAAATGTAGGGGAGAAGCATTAACATAGCACTAAAGTGATGGAAAGGCATGGAGAGAAAACGTATTAGAACACAGAAGACTTTTTGTGTCCTGTTTCTCTTGAAATATTAGAAGTAACTTCCTTATCAGTAAAACTCTTGAAACAGACCTTTGAAAACATCTTTCAAAGCAAAGAAATGAAGCCCTATACTATCTGAGGGGCTCTATATTAACTTAAGTCTTGCAAATCCAATAAGATTTCCAGACAGAATCCCAGGGGACCTCACTGTCTCCAACCCCAGCAGGAAGATTTACACTAACTGAATATGGCTTCTCAGCGGGGCTGCTCAATTGGCTCCATCTATCCATCTAAATAGGATTCTAACATAGAAACTGGGAATAAAAGTAGGAGACTGTTGTGGCGGGTGTCAGTGAATACCTCAGCTTGGACGCAAGTGGTACTTAAAAATGCATCAGGATAAAGTAGATCTCAGTGTCAAAGAGAAGGCAGAGAAGCAAAAAGCTATCGTCCCCAGATCCGCAAAAGCTGGGAAGATGCCAGAAGCAGTCAAAAAGATTGTGAACCCAGATACAAAAGGGTCTGCTGTCTGTTGATAGGAAACACATGCCTTTGGAGCACAGAGAAACTGCTTCTGATCTTCCCAGTGTCTTCTAGGTACTAAAATAAGACAACAAAGGATGTTTTATGTCTCCTTCCAGATGGACCACGGAGCCTTTTATGGCAAGTTGAAAGGAGTTCAGTGTGCATCTGAGTCCCAAACCACCATTTATACTCTAATCACGAGCTGTCAGTGTTTCGTCATTCCCCTGCATCTGTACCTAAACATTTTTAAATCCTCAGATCCTACCAAAGTCATGACCAACTGGGTGGGATGCAGCGCAGAGGCAGTGCAAAACACAAGCCAGAAACACAATGAGATGCCACCTGTGTCTTCCTGCAGAGGGGGAGGCTCAGAAGGAAGTAAACAGATTGGGCTGGACACTAAATGATTATATCACTTACTGTGCTCTTCTAAATCACACCTTCAAGGAGACATACACTACACCAGCTGGTGAGAAATAAAATCCATTGCCTATGCTTCATGTTGTAAGGTAACTATCTCAATCTCACTTGGCCATTGTTTCTTGCAATTGTCTGGAAGTTAAATATGTCTTGCCAGGGGTTCCAGGTCAAGAAAAGAGTGGGACTCCCATGGAGATCTTGTCTTATGGCCATTTCACTGATAAGGTGTTCCAAATTTGCTGTTGAGTTTTGGAAAGTTCAGGTCAGAACAGGTAAGGTAAATAAAAAGAGGCGCAGTGAGTGTAAGCGGCGGTCGGCATGGATGACGAGGAGGAGACGTACTGGCTGTGGAAGATTCGCAAGACCATTATGCAGCTGTGCCATGACCGAAGCTACCTGGTGACTCAGGATGAGCTGGACCAGACACTAGAGGAGTTCAAGGCCCAGTATGGGGACAAGCCAAGTGAAGGGCAGCCACGGCGCACGGACCTCATAGTGCTGGTGGCCCACAATGTTGACCCCACTGACCAGATGTTTGTCTTTTTCCCAGAGGAGCCCAAGGTGGGGATCAAGACCATCAAGGTGTACTGCCAGCACATGCAGGAGGAAAACATCACCCAAGCCCTCATCGTGGTGCAGCAGGGCATGACACCCTCCGCCAAGCAGTCCCTGGTCGACATGGCCCCCAAGTACATCCTGGAACAGTTTCTGCAGAAGGAGCTGCTCATCAACACACACACACACACACACACACACACACACACACACACATTCTTTTGAGTCATTAAATCTGAACTCTTTCCCTCACCAGATCTTTCACTGGCAGATACTAGTTCAGCCATCCTGGTTGTGGGTAAATGGTCACCAGGACCCCACACCTCCCCCTGATCCAGCAACTAAACAGTGAGTAGAAATGCATGCTCATCGCTGGTCCAGGCAGATGCCCAGCCAGCAGTGTGCTCAGTGGCTGTGCTCTTACCCTACCCACAAGCAAGGAATATAAGTCCCACTTTCACTTTCTGCCCAATGTTACCACCTGTAATAACTGAATCTGTTGTTCACTCACATCATAAAGATTACTGAAGTTCTTGTAGTCACAGAGTGCAGGCCCTTGTGACGCAGCTAAACTGAAGGACAGGCCCCTTATCTCCTGGAATCACACACAGAAGGGCAGGGAGTGACAACTAAACCAGCAGCTGCGGACTAGTATCACTGTCAGAAGAGTAGTAAAGGAAGCCCGGAGCACTATGGAACTCCTAACCTCACTGAGGAAGGCAAGGCAACTGAGGGTGGTCCTCAGAGGCACTAATGCAGTCTGGTTTGGTTGGTGAGTAGGGAGCTTGGGCTGGAGAGGAGAAACCAAGAGATGAAGCTAAAGAATTGGCAGAAGCCTGGCCAGTGTGGTTCAGTGGTTGGGTGTCAACCTATGAACCAGGAGGTCACAGTTCTATTCCTGGCCAGGGCACAAGCCCAGGTTGTGGGCTTATCCCCAGTAGGGGGCATGCAGGCAGTAGTCGATCAATGATTCTCTTTCATCATTGATGTTTCTGTCTCTCTCCCCCTCTCCCTTACTCTCTGAACTCAATTTAAAATTATATATTTTTTAAAAAAAGAATTGGTAGAAGCCGGAAAACATGGATCCTTGCAGGCCACATAAAGGAATATGGGCTTGATCCTAACAGCAAGTACCTTGGTGTTCTAGAAAGATCACATTGGCTACACTAAAGAGAATGGCCTAGAGGAGAGCAAGACTAGAGGCAGCAAGGAAGGAAGTGGGGCAACTGAAGCAGACACAGATGGAAAGATGCCAGTGTCCTGACCTAGGGCCATAGTGGGGAGTATGGAGAGAAGAGGATGCACTCAAAAGGATTTAGCAGTAAAATAGACAGGGCCTGGGAACTGACTAGATATGGGAGATACAAGAGAGAGGCATCGAGGATAGTTTGCCTGGTACCTGACTTGGAGAAGTGAACTGATATTAGCACCATTCCCTAAGATTTGAAGACGAAACAAGCCAAAACAAACAAGGGAGGGGGAAGAGTCTGAGTCCCATTGAGGCCATGCTAAGCTCTGAGGTACCTGCAGGGCAGCCCAGCACCATCGTCCAGGAGGCAGCTGAGATCATGGTGTCAGGAGAGGGGTTGGGGCAAAAGAAATAAATTTGGGTGTCATCAGTCTAAAGATGGTAAATGAAGCCATAATCATGGATGGGATCATCCAAGGAGAGAAGGGAAGGGAAGGGAAAGGAAGAGGGGAGAAGGGAGGGAAGAAGGCTGAGGTCAGAATGGTGAGGTCACTCACCTTTGGGGTTGGCTGACCGAGAGGCCCCTGCTGAGGAGTCCCAGTGAAAGGCCAGATGAGGCAAAGCACCAACCAGCAGCCACTTGGTGATCAATAGTCTCAGCGCCCAAAACCTGAATGAGATCTGATTAGTGGGCCCAGGACCACCAAGGCAAGGGGTGAAGAGGGAAGGGGAAGTCCTAGGGGTGGGGGGAAAATTAAATTCACTTGACCTTCAGCTCTAAGAATGGGTTATAGCAGACGGAAGCCTTGTTGGCCACTTCCTTATCAAAGAGGTTAAGAAAGGCTGTCCCAGAAACATATAATGCAAGTCACACCTGTCATTTAAAATTTTCTAGTAGTTCCATTAAAAAAACTAAAAGTAAGCAGGTGGAATTGAATTTAATATTGTACTTTAGCCCTAACCGGTTTGGCTCAGTGGATAGAGCGTCGGCCTGCGGACTGAAGGGTCCGGGGTTCAATTCTGGTCAAGGGCATGTACCTTGGTTGCGGGCATATCCCCAGTAGGGGGTGTGCAGGAGGCAGCTGATCGATGTTTCTCTCTCATCGATGTTTCGAACTCTCTATCCCTCTCCCTTCCTCTCTGTAAAAAAACAATAAAATATATTTAAAAAAATATATATTGTACTTTAGCTAACCCAATATATCAAAATATTACCCTTAACTAAGTATTGAATATAAAAATTATTAATGAGATATTTTATATGTTTTGGTATTGAGTCTTTAAAATCTGGTATCTTACTCTTACAGCACATCTCATGCACATTGGCCGCATTTCTCATGCTCAGTAGCCACGTGTAGCTCGTGGCTGCCATATGGACAATGTGGTTTTCCAGTTTGTATACCAACACTTTGCCTTTCCCCAAATCTTGAGGAAACAAATATATAAAAAACCTGAGGAAATATATGATCAACAGGAGTTCTCCAAAAGTTCTAGGTAGCACGGAGGCTGTCAAATGAGGAAAATTGAGACAATTAGGGAGCTTTTTTTAATACTGTCCCAAAAGGGAAAGAAGCTGGGGTCAGGCTGACCTCATGCATGCTGAGCAGTACAGCAGATGGCAGCTGCTGTGGATTGAGACCGGAGCTGGCTGCCTGTTAGGAATAAGTCAATACCGCTTTCTAATACACGTAGGTCGGGGAGTGAGTTCCCCAGCCACAGACACGCCTCATTATGCAAGGTCAGGCAGGGGAGGACTGCAACTTGCCCAGGAGACAGGCCCTCCCTGGCCCAGCCAATGCCACCTAAAAAGATTTCTATCTGGAACTTCTCAAAAATCTTTTAGTCATCTCTCCACATCACCTTGAAAGGGTGTGTATGATTTCCTGGCTATGGGGGCATTAACAGGACTCAGCTTCCCAGCTCTCTACTGCCATCTCATCAGCAGCGAGGTGGGCTCCCAGAGGAGGAAGGGCAGACAGGAGATGAATGGAACTGCCCAGCTCACCATCACCTGGCATGCCCGCCAGTAATCACAATCAGGAGCCCAGCTCAATTCTGCTGGCCTCACTCCCCCAGCTTCTGAGACCTCACAGCTGCATCTGAAACTACCAACATTCTTTTTCTCTTCAAATAACCCCAAAAGTGGTTAGTTTGAAACTCTCACCCTGAGAGAGAAAAAGGGTGAAAGGTTGACACCTAACCTAGCAAATGGAAGCTGTCTTTTGTCTGCCCCTCCAGTCTTGTCTGCCACATGTCCTTACCTTCCCCACCTCCCATTTTATACTCTGGTAATGCCACATAGCTAAATGGAGCTCTCTCTCTCTCTCTCTCTCTCACACACACACACACACACACACACAGAGAGAGACACACACACTCACCCCTAAAAGAGGCGGAGTAGTGTTTATGTAGTTAAAAGACCAGGCTTTGAAGACAAGTCCAAATCCCACTGCTGACCTTTGCTAGCTGTGCAACCTTGAGCAAATAACTTGACCTCTGCATGTGAGTCTCCTTTTCTGAAAAATGGGGAGAATAACCATGTCAGCCTCACAGAGACCTCTGAGGATTAAAGTGACCTAATGTACTAAACTAAGTGTATTAGAAATTAAAATGAGTACAACTGGGCCTGGAACATGCAAGAAGCATGTAAGTGGTTCCTATAATCTGTTACATACTCTTGGGTATTCAATAAGTAGTAGCTATGATTATTGTTATAAAAACCCCTACTCTTTCCTTCCTACTCCTGCCTCAGCAATTACCTCATTCTGCTGGCTTTCCCAGTCAATGCCACCCTCCCAGCCTGCTCTGCACCACACACGAAAGCCCACTCACACGCTCACGTAGAACTGACGCCCTCCCTGGGTAGCTGGTGCTTCCCACTCTAACAGTACTGTATACGGTAACTATCTGCTTATGTGTTTGTCACGTTCCCTACAGTGCTGCTGCTTGTAATGTGCACATGAATCACCTGGGATCTGGTTAAAATGCAGCTTTTGACTCAGGAGGTCTGGGGTGGGACCCAAGCTTCTGCATTTCTAACAAATTTCCAAGTGATGCAGACACTGCTTGCCCATGGACCACACTCGAAGCAGCACTGATGTGACCACAGGCTCCTCCAAGGCAAGGACTGGAGCTGTTTGCTCTGGGTGTGGCCAGCCCTCCTCTCAGTCCCTGGCTCATAGTGGATGCTCAGCAATCTCTGGCAGAACTGACTGAAAATTATGCTCTCTGTTCCGGAGCTCAGGCACCTCCTTTGCAGCTCGCCCACACACCCAGAATGTGTGAGGTGTTTTGGAGTCAAGTGACTATTCTCCAGCATAATCACCCCCACGTTAAACTCATCTGAAAATCTGTACTTAGTCAGGAGTAACTCTGAGATATGAAAACATTACACCGCAGGGTCACTATCTCTAATGAGAGGGTAAGAGCTCCCAGCATGCACAGAGCACATGTGACCCAAAGGTACCAGGACAAAGAAGACTTTGCTCATGTTACAAAATCATACTTTTCTTTAACACCCCATGGAGAGGAAGCATGAGGGAGGGGAGAGCGTAACCCATCCAGAACCAGAAGACCTGAATTTAAAGCCCAGCTTTCATTTATATATTTAAGTTCTTTCTATGCACAAGGAATCATACCAAGTTCTAAGAAAATGCAAATTCTCAGCCCTCCTGGAACTACCCTTTCAACAGAGGAAGACAGATGATACACTTACAAGCTACACACACACACACACACACACACACACTGTCATGAGTTCTAAATGCTCAGATGGGGAAATAAAGCAGGACACAAGGACAGAGAGTATCAGGGTGGCATGGAAGGTGGTTCTGAGGAAATGAAATCTGAGCGGACACATGAAAGGAGGAAGGAGTGAGCTGTGCACACATATCTGAGGGAGGAGAGTCCCAGGCATGTTTAAGAAACAGCAAGAAGTCGAAATGCAAGGCTAAAGGGCAGGAAAGAGATTTGGAGATTTTTTGAGTGAGATATAAGCCTCCTGGAGGGCTCGCATGCAGAGGATTGGTGCGATCTAACCCATGTTCTTAAGGCCACTCTAGCTACAGTGGGGAGGCAAAGGTGGACACATGGAGACCAGATGGGAGGCATCAGCATCAACGGTCCAGGTGGGAGAGGGTGGGAGCAAGGGGGTGATGACAGAGATCCCAAGAGGACCTCCTGATGGAATAGGAGAAAGAACAGAGGTAACACCGTGGTTTTGGCCCTAGAACTTGGTGTGATAAGCAGAATAATGGCCCCCAAAGATATCCATATCCTAATCTCCAAAACCTGTTCAGGGGTGAACAGGTTATCTTCCATGGCAAAAGGGATTTGCAGGTACAATTAAGTTAAGGATCTTTGGATGAAGATATTCTCCTGGATTATCTGGATGAGCCCAATATAATCTCAGGGATCCTTATAGAAGAAAGATGGAGGCATAATGGCCAGATCGAGAGAAGGAGATGTGGCCATGAAAGCAGACATCAGAGTGATTCGAGGCCAGGAGTCAAGGACTAGGAACAGCCTCTAGAAGCTGGAAAAGTCAAGGAAACAGGTTCTCTCCTAGAATCTCTAGAAGGAATACAGCCCTGCCAACCCATTTTAGACCTCTGACCTCCAGAGCTGTGAGGTAATAACAGTTGTGTTGCTTTAAGTTGATGGCAATTTGTTACAGCAGCAATAGGAAACTAATACACCTACATTTACTGTGATGGCTTTTATTGGCACAGGACTAGAGAAAGAACAGGAATCAGGAGCTCTGTTAGGTCAGCCTGGATTTGAAGTATCTGTGTTCTATCCCAGTGGAGATACCAAGTAGGTCGATGACAACCGAGCCTGCAGCTTAGAAGGAGATTGGAACTTCATATGACCTTGAACAAGTCCCTTGATTTCTCTGAGCTTAAGTGTCTTTTATAAAATAGGAATTATATCTTCTTTATCTACCTCAAGGATCAAAGGAGACATTTCGTGCAAGTATTCAAAGTGTGCCACTAACATAAAGCATTTACTATTCCTTTAAGTTGGTCTTTAATCCAAAGGAACAGGAGTCATTTTTCACAGATTTCTTCAAATCTTCTGCTCCACAGAGCTCATCCCATCCCATTAAGCTCACAGAATGCAGACAGCAGCACTGGGGGCAACGAATGGCCACAGTTCTCACAGAAACACCATATCACCCAGGGCATTCCCAAGGACTAGAGCTACAAGGAAAAAAATCCCACCTGGGCACTCTCACCACCTGCCAGACTCTGACTAGCTCATAACAAACAGCCGAAGGATGGGGGTATGTATTTGATTTCCTGCTCAGTGAGTTTTAAAGGGTCTTAGAGACCAGTAGAGAAGTCCAATCTCCCACGGAATGCAGGATTCACTTGTTTATTCATTCACTTGTTTATTCATTTGCCGAGCACTAGCTCTGTTGGAGACCGCCAGGTAGAGTGGGACAAAGGAAGGCTGGTGCTCAAAGAACCTATTCCTCCTACAACCTCTCACCTGCCCTGTGAAGGAGGCATTCACCCTTCACAAGGCTCTGGAGTCCTGTGGACCCACAACTTACAGGTGCCCTTGGAGCAATTGCCAAAACTACTTGAATCTCAAATTTATCATCGATAAAATAAGGATTATAGTCCCCGGAAAGCATTTAGCATAGTACTTAGTATTCATTAAAAGCCCAATAAGTGGCTGCCTTAATTGTTATAGTTATTGTTAAAGTATCACCTAATTTTTTTTTTAATAAACAGCCAGAAATATGTCTCAGTGAAAAATCCGGTATGAAGAATAACTAAAATTCCTACTCCTCCTGACAGCTTTAAGTTATTTGAAGACAGATTTTATTAGCCCTCTTCATCTCTCTTCCAGGAAAAATACACTCAACGCCTTTACCATCCCTCAGAGATCCCAACTCCCAGGATTCCTTCCCATCTTCACTGCTTGATCTTATGTGTATTATGATTGGCTATGGACCTCTTAAAATATAACCCTCAATGGAATGCAGCAATCTGACCAATGTCAAATATAACAGAGTTGTTATAGAGTAAACTAGAGGCCCAGTGCACGAATTCGTACAAAGGTGGGGTCCAGGGAGGGCCGGGGTGGAGGGACTGGGACATGATCGGCCCTCCAGGTGGGCAGTGGGATGCCCTTGCCGGTCTGGGATCCAGATCCATCCGCTGATGTTTATGCCAGTTGTCAGGAGCCACCTGGCAGCCACTTTTATATCCTTTCTTCCTTGTGGAGCACCTAGAGAGGGGAAGTGGCTGTGGTGCCCACGGCCAACTTCCAGGAAGCTGGTAGTGCTGTTGGGATTGTGCCGGTGGTGCTGGTCTGTCGGTACCTGGCCCACTCTCCAGAGATTGGACCTGCAGGATTACTGAGGGAGTGGCTGCAGCTGGGCCAATGGGCCACTGGATGGGTCTGTCAGCTGAGCGGCGCTTCCGCTGTGGGAGCGCACTGACCGCAGAGGGCAGCTCCTGCATTGAGCGTCTGCCCCCTGGTGGTCAGTGCACATCATAGCAACTGGTCATCCTGGTCATTCCGGTCATTCTGGTTATTCAGTCATTTAGGCTTTTATATATATAGCTATCTAGCATTAAAGGATTTAACAATCCTTGTTTCAATTGTTGGTAAGCAGCAATTCCAAAGATCTGTGGCATGCTTTAGTGTGAAATTTCACTGAAATACAAATGTGGATCTTGCAGATGACTCAACTCGTGTTCCGGAGAGTTACGGAGATGCCAGGGGACTGGCATCTCTCTGGCCATAAAGGATTCCATCCTTGTCCTCAAATGTAATAATGCCTGTAATGCGATTACAAACTCAGATTCCTTTTGAAAACTTGCCATCAAGCAAGAGAAGATACTTTAATAAAATTATATTCACACACAAAAAAGCTTTGCACATGAAATGCCTGATCCCTAATCTACATATATATAAAAAAGCCTAAATGACCGTCGGACTGTTCGACCATCCTACCAGTAGTTATAACACGCAATGACCACCAGGGGGCAGACGCTCAACACAGGATCTGCCGAGTTGCGGTGACTTGGCAGCTGAGGTTCTCCGGTGACTCACCTGGAACCAGAGAGGAGGGAGCCCGATTCCGGTGTGCATCACCCAAGAACCGCCCTCTCGCAATCCGGGACCCCTCTGGAGATGTTGGAGAGCTGGTTTCAGGCTGATCCCCACAGGCCAGGCTGAGGGACCCCACCGGTGCACGAATCTGTGCACCAGGCCTCTAGTAGAAATATAATTGGGAATAAACAAGAGTCTATATAAACATTTCCATATTTATTAGTTTGAAGGTTTGTGAGGGCTTCTAACTGTATCTTTTTCAAATGTCATGTATCCTCTATAGACATATCAATTCAGCTAAGGAATGCTCTAGTTCTGCAGAGGAAATAGGCAGCATAGTGGGTACAGAAGTGAATTAAGAGAGAAGTCCCTGAGTTCCAGATCCAGCTCTGCCAAGCAAGGCCTGACCTTGAAAAATTGCAGCTCTTCTGGGTTTCAATATCCCTGCCTATGAAAGAGGGGTGAGATTAAGTCAGGGATCTTTAACCTGCTGTTCAGGGACAGCTAGGTCAGGGGAGATACATACCCACTGAAGTTTTAAAGATATGAATATGTACATTTTCAGGGTAAAAGAGCCATAGTATTTATCAAATTCTAGGTGTTGTGGTAGCCAGGTTTACATAATAATTGCTGATACTTACAAACTTACTATGTGCTTTTTAAATATTGTACTAAATCATAATATTCCTATACAGTACATACTATTATTACCTCCATTTTATTGATAAGAAAGTTGATATTTAGAAAGAACAGGAAACTTGCAGTTACCCTGCACACAGGTCTGAATCTATAAGCCTGTTCTTAATCCACTGTACAACACTGCCTCCCCATCAGCTCAGTAACTAGGCAACCAGACTAGTTGGATATCACACCACAGTGTGGAATTGTGTTTACTTTGCCCATTTTCAAGCTAGCACTTTCTCAACTCTCAGCAGTGGTTGGCAGAGACTGTCCGTTCAAATGAGCAGGCCCAGAGGCCAGACCAGAGAGTGTGACCCTGCCATTAGCAAAGCTGCTCTTGCCAAGAGTTGGCAATACAGCAAAGACAGAATGAAAAAAACGTAGTTGGTCATGCTTGTCAATAAACCACATTTTTTACTTATGCTAATACGAAGCTGTTTACATCAAAAAGAACTAAGATCTGAGTGGGCTATAAAGACTCAGGTGAGAGAGAATGCTACAGGTAAATTTTCTTTACGTTCTTACATTATCCCATTAAAGTTTTTCTGCTTACGCAGCAAAGCTTCCTTGGATCGCATTCACTCTCGGGAAATGTTAGATGAAATTAACTTCTCCTGTTCCTTTGTGTCCTCAAACTAAACTAGAGGATAATTGACTTTGCATGAATTAACACGTTTTGAGGCTCATGTACAGTCAGAAGATGGGCCTCAAGCAGAATTATAATATATGTCTATAAATATCTGCACACACAGAAAAAATAATTTTACACAAGTAACAGAAAGTACTTCTGGCTACTTTAAACAAAAAGTTGGGACTGGAGATTTTCTAGAGGAGTACTATTATATCGTGGAATCCAGGCTAACAGCACCAGGGCCTGGAGCATAAGGAAGGCCTGGGAGTATGTTCTCCCTCTCTGATCTCACATTAAATTCTCTCTGTGGAATTGCTTCATTCCTTCATGTCTGCGCCTCACGCCGTGTGACAGAACATGCCTCCAATAGCTCTTCACTTTCAGGCCCTCTGTTTCAGCCACCAGGAGAGAAACTAACTTCTCTTCCTCAATTCCAATGCCAATACCCAAAGCAATCAACTACGAAAAAAACCCTCGATCCATGGCCTGTGGCTGAGACACAGAGTAGCCTAATGCAACATGGCTGCCTTGTGATAACCACGGAGAAAGAATATTAGGGAAGGATAGGGAGGGGTGGTCAAGCTACACATCCTTCCTGAGATGGACACTTATGTGGACAGAAAGCTCCTAGCTCAGAACGAATCCAAAAGCCTCAATGTTGCTTGAAGCCCTCACGATCCAGCCCCTGCCCTCCACTCTCTCCTACGTGGGGCACACCACCTTTCTGCTCTGATTTCCAGTCATTGCATCTTCTTTTCATCTCTACAATGACAGTAGCTCATTCTCACTTGAAGATCTTTCCTTAAAATATCACCCATACTCTCCATCCCACTCACCTAGCCACCTCCCCTCAGCCAATCTTCTACTTAGATTTTTTCCACCCACCCATCCCAGACCAGAGCACTGACCATGTCTGCAGTGACAGAGCTGTGTGGCTTTACAGCTGATGTCTTTTCTATCTTATCACACTATAGTCTTAACGATGGCAGAGCCCTACTCTCCTGGTGGATTCTAATTCCATAACGCCTTGCAATGGTAAAGGCTCAAAAAAGACTTAAATGCATATTTTTGAGTAGAAGAAAAAAAAGAGCACGTGAACCAGGCCAAATGCTAAACTTTGAAATTTAATGGTCTCCAAAAGGTAGGAGTGGCCTAGAATCAAATAAAGCATTTCTTACACCTCATTTTCCGACTCAGAACACTTACATAGACAGGAACCAATTGGCAGGTGATGGCTGGCAAGGAAAACCCCAGAGGCATAAGGGACGCTTTGTTACACCAAGGCAACCCTGAAAACAAAGTCAAACTGTGGTCCACCGAGAAGCAGGATTTCTGTGCTCAGAGAAGCCACGTATATGTTCCCATCCCCAATGCTTTTCTCAGAACAGGTTATTAGCCACTCATCTGAAAACCAAAAATTTAAAAACATCATGGTTCCTTTCAACCTAAAATCAAAAGATACATTCCCAAACGATCATTACTTAAGACTCACAGGCCCTGTTAAATGTAAATGACTCTTTCTGTGGTTTTAACATGAAGTGTGGCTTTGGAATACTATTGGCATGTAATACATTTAAATTCTCTTCCCTCTGACATTTAAAGAAAAATTACAGCTACCCCAAATCAGTCATGAATCATTTGGGGTTTGGGGGTAACTACACAGTTTACTTAGAAACATACTGAAATATACTGACATGCAGCAAATATACACAAACCAAGCCTAAGCTCCAAGAGCCAAATTTCCACCATGGAGTGCCTGGAAATATATCCTGAAACATAATACATCTAACAAGTGATCCTATAGTAGCAGTCTCATTTTCCCCCTTGAAAAAACAGAACTCAATTCTAAAAGGTACAGAACAAAATATGAACTGTGGCCTTATTTTCAGTGAAGACAAAGCTCCCATGTCAATTATTGTGGGGATAGACTCTCCTCAATCTCAGCACACGTGGGATTCCCTTCAGGATATCTCCTCTACTAATCAAGCTCTTAGATCCAAGAGAGGAAACTTAGCAAGTACATATAGCTCTCAATCTGTCCCTTTCTTTGCAGCTCTTTCTATGTAGGTCTCTTCTTCAACTGCACAAATATCATCTTTTATAAGTTATATAGAGTACTTAGTTATACACCCTTCATTTTCATAAGATTTGTATTTTGTAATGGGGGGGGGGGAGAAATTCATTGTAGAAGCTATAAAACTAGAGAAAATAGGAAGGATAAAATAAGTACCTCTCATCCTGTTGCTCGGGTTTAGTTTACACTGCTCCTGGTCTGGTATAGGGCAGACAGTCCCTGTTATAAGAAAGTAGTTGATAGCCAAGTACACAGGTAATGAATTTCAATTTTGGTAAGTGCTACAAAGAAAAAGTACAGGGTAGGATGCTATGAAAACTAGAATGGTACCCCTTACTCTAATTAACATTTTAGCTTCCTACCTTTCTTCAGAGTGATTGTGAAATACAAATCCATTCTATCCACCTGGGATTGGATAGCACGTACTGTTTGACGATGGAAATTTAATTCATCATCTTCAAAGCTAATGTCTACAGACAAAGCAATGGTTTGTCTTAGAATTTCCCTCAGAAATTCCAGGAAACAACAATGAGCAAGACAGCCATCACTGAGTTGCAAGCTGCCACAGATGAAACCAAGGAATTATGCTTTCTAGATCTCTCTGAAGCAGTCAAATAACCTCTGGCTGAAAGAGAACCATCATCAAGAACTGGATGAGGTCAACACATCATCTCAAAGGTACAACTAAAAATATATAAGAGCACATTCCAGATTCTTCTTTTTTTATTTTTCAGGATCTTGCAAATGTGTCAAAACTGGCAGTCCATCATTATTTCACCAGAGTCCTGGGTTTGTAGGAAAGACCCCATAACAACGTCATTTGGGAACTCCTCCATCTTATCTACCTTTTAAGACCTAGGAACCCTACAACTCCATTCCCAATAGAAATACAAATCTCTCACCGAGATATCTGCAAATTTCTCGCTGAAGCTATGCTCTCATGGTCAAGCTCCACCTATAGGATTTTATGTTTATACTAGAGGCCTGGTGCACGGAATTCGTGCATCGGTGGGGTCTCTGGGTCTGGCCTGCAGGCATCAGTGGACCTCCGCGTCATTGCAGCCCCGCCTTACCTGCCAGCTCATCAGGCTCTAGCCCGCTGTCCACGTCCATCCCACACAGCACAAAGTAGTGCATGAAGCCACAGGTGGCCAGGGAGGAGTCCGAGCCCAGGCCTCGCGCCACTCCCACTCATCCAGGCCCCACTGCACCTGCTGCCACAGCCACCACTGCCACCAGGGGGAGTGTCCGCAGGAGAGGCTTGTGCCTCCTCAGCTGTGCTCTCCAGCCGTGAGCCCAGCATCTAGCGCCTGTCAGTCAGCTGAGCGACACTCCCACTGTGGGAGCACACTGACCACCAGGGGGCAGCTCCTGCATTGAGTGTCTGCCCCCTGGTGGTCAGTGCACGTCATAGCTACCGGCCGGTCGGCCAGTCGCTTAGGCGTTTATATATATAGATCTGCAATCTCTATTCCACTCCAGATTACTCTAAACATAGAATGTCAAAGCCTTCCTTAGTTCCCATTAAATAATCCACTCAAAAACTATTTAAAAATAAAATAAGATTTACTAAAGATTAGTAGGTCACAAAAAGTAGAGAACACACAGCAAACTAAATTAAAATCTCATATTAGACATTAAGTTCCTAATATCTCTATGAGTTGGGGGTTTTTTGGGGTTGTTTTTCTTTTCCTTATAGAACACTTAGCAACCAATCTTCTGCCATCTTTCCAGATTCTCTCTCTCTCTTTCTTCTCTTGTCTCTACTCCTCTATTTTCTTCTCCAACCCTGCCCAGGTCTGAAAAAAACACAAATTCCTTTTACGTTCTCATATACAAAAGATTAATCATCTCTATCTGTGTCTTGGGCTCCCACACACTAATGTTTTCAGTGTTTTATCATCTACTTCAAATGACCTATATGGTATTTTCTCAAACAAAAGCAGTTCTCTTCCTAAAGAAAAGCCTGATATCAGCTACTAAAAGTATAACATTTTCTCCTTTTTTATATATTGTGCTCGTAGTGGCCAAAAAACCATGATAAGGCAGCCTTGTTACTCCAAGATCATCCACTGTTGGGTACCTGCAACTTGTCTACAGAGCCTGTTCCTTCAAGACAAACTCTTTGGACTCTGGAGTCTATAAAAGCCCATCGAGATCATTTAATACAACCTTTTCACATACAACAGTGTGGTGAGCTGACGTTGCCAAATCCACAGTGCAAATTGGTGGCAAGTTTGCATTTTGCCGGGTCTCCATCTCTCCCAGACAGTGCTGTTTATAAGGCTTACTCACACACACTTCTAACTTAACAGAGTCACCGTCAGTCCAGGCAATGCAAAAACAAGGCAAAGCACAAAAGTTTCAAGTTTATTTTTAAAAGGGATTCAGGTTCTGGTTTCTACCTCCTTTATAAAGGAGGCAAAGTCTTCTAGTTCACAATAAGTGATATTATTCCAAGCCCCCTGGGAATATCAGTATCCAGGTTTACATTCATATTAAGAGGTATAAAGTGTAGGTAACTGAGATCAAATTTCTCCGAGGGCGAGGTTCCAGAGGGGGAGAGGAAGTGGAGAACATGAGGGACTAAAAGAATGAAAAGAAGCTATAATGAGCTTGCTGGGCAAAAGAAAAGGAGAGAGAGAGGAACTGAGCATGGCCAACCCTATTGGTTTTCATTCAGATAAACATAAGCAAACAAATTAAACTTGAAAGATAATTCTCAGCTCACTGCTAATCTCATATTCTATATTACAGTTTTAAGAAAAAATGTACAACTTAGTCCATTTTCAAATACCTTCAAATGGCCATTATTTTTTACAATGGAAATTTACCTTAATAATTTGTTAGTAGAGGAAACCATAGAAGAGCAATGTGATCCCACTCTAAACCTGTGTCTGAAAGAACACACTCCCAGCCTTCTCCTCGGCTTGGCTTTGCTTAACCTTCTCAGTCAGCTCCTGAGCGTCAGGAGAAATTTCCCATCTCCGTTTTCAGGGAAGAATGACTTCACCCAAAGTGTGCCTGGAAGCCCGGGCTCTGCATGGTGCCCTGGCAGGCTGGCAATGCCAAGAGCGAGCAGTACAGACGCAGCCTTCGCTCCTCCCTGCTCAGCCTGAGACCGGATCTGCCAGGCCAGAGAGGAATCGGGCTTCTCCAAGACGCTACAGCAAGACAGCCAGGCACCAAGCAGGGCACACTGCTCAGGGGACAGGGCCACCAAACACTTCAGGAAGGTGAGGCAGGACTTTGCTTCTTGTCCTTTGAACAGAACATTCTAGAAGAATGTACAGAATGCTCTCAGATAATGAACCCCTTAATAACAAATGGCAGGTGCCTAGTCCTTGGTTTTCCTGCCCTTCCCACCTCAGCTCAGTTTACAGGAAGGAGGCTTTGGTTTTGTGCATGGAAACACAATGCCACTCTAACTCAAGAAGTCTCCTGTTACTCCTAACAAGAGGGAGCAGTGGGAGCGCAACCAGAGACAAAGTCAGCAAAAAATGTTATTCACTTTTTTGTAATTGGCCAATTTCTGTTAACGTTGATGAAAGTCATACATATCATGACAACATAAACCATCACAGCAAATGAGGGCTGGGTACGGTTATTTGCTTCATAACTAGGACGGCAAGTTATGTATGATTCCCCCTAGCAACGCAAAGGCTGCACCAGACCTGTCAGAGAAACCATAAATCATCTAATTAAATAATAAGAAAATGGAGTCAATGAAACCCCGCATAGTGGCAGCTCTCTGATTAGCTGTCAAGCTGCTGTGGACTAAGAAAGCCCAAAGGAAAATGTTCCTTTTTTTGAGCTGTGAAAAATTTCATTTTCTTCAGACATCAGACAAACACACACACACACACACACACACACACACACACACACACACACACACGTCTCCCGATTTGAGAACTCACTGTATTGAGTATTTCTTTTTTCAAAATAACTGACACTTTTGTGAATGCCTAACTCACTATACCCAATCATTACTGAGATTTTCTCTTTCCTCCTTCCTAAGATCTTTGTTTCAATCAAAGGATTTAAATTCCCCATAAAATATTTCAGAGCCCCTACATCCCAAGGCTCAGAAGGCTGACTAGGTAAAGACAGTACCTTTGCATAGGACATCTTTTTGATCATGAGGAATTCTACACAATTATTTTGTTCTTTTAACCATCTTACTACGTTTCAGTAAGGAGCAAACAGAACTTGGCTAAACACCGTTCCATCCAAGAAGCTGGGCTATATTGCTATCTCTATTCAAAATGGAGAACACTTTGATTTGGAGATTAAGAATGTGATTAAACAAGAAAGTGGTCTAGCACATAGCTGGGGTTACTAGGAGCAAATGGACAATTACAGTACATTGGGGCGCATGCGGAAGGAAAAGAGGGGGAAAGAGCCTAAACCTACCATAGCAGTGAAGTTTCCATTTTCTCCACACCGCATCTTCCTATGAGCCTATCCACAGAGGCTGCCAGGGACTGTGTTTGAACATGAGGTGGGCTGGGGAGTGGGACAGAGGAAAGAAGGCACCATCACAAAAAAAGTTGCATACTGATTAGTAAGGAAGAAACTTCGAATAAGAGCAAGTAAGCAGAAAGAGGCCTCTGCATAGCAAGAGTAGTGAGAAAACAAGGATAAGAGTACACACAAGGGCACCTACAAAGGGAGCACATAATCATGGTAACAAGAGAGAGCAGGCTGGTTAAGAATGCATTCTCTAGTGTCAGACCAAGGTGGGACTGAGTGCTGCTTCTACCTCCTAAGACTGTGACCAGGGCAAGTAACTGAACCCCTCAACACTTCCCTTCCCTCATCAGTGATATGACCATTAAAAATAGGACCGATATCGCTGGGTTATTGATCATTGTGAGATAAAATGAGAATGTACTTGAAAAAGAATGTGCTAGATTGATACTTACTTAGCCATAGCTGCCCTTATTCTCATCAGCTATTGATTGCACTCACAGGATTAGACAGAGAAGTTAGTCCTGAATGAGCTTAGTCCACTGGGACTTGAAGAAGTGCACGCACTACAGGCCCTACAGCTGCAAACCCAAACCGGCAATAACACTTCCCTCCTTGACCAACGAAATCCTGCCCAGTTGTTGGAGACCCTGAAGGAGGCCTGTGTTTCTTACCATGAATTAATGACCAGGGAGCATATTAATGATTCTTTGGGCTCACAGAAAGGGAAAACCAGAAGTTAATGTCTCAGGACGATAGCGAGAAACTGACTTCAGGCTCTTTAGAGTGTACAAATCTTGGGCAAAAGGAAAGAAAAATCTCCTTTTCCATTTCAGAGTGCATGTTGCCATGCACACATTTCCCATGACAACGGCAGAGAGACTGGGGAAGGAAGGACACTTAGGAAGTGCAATGATTTCATTCATTTATATATATCAGCACACTGATTTCAGTCACTGTTCTTTGGCCCAGGCTTCTATTGTTGTTCATACATTCACTCTCTCCCATACAAAAATGAATATTCCTAATGTTTGAATTAGGAATTTTTTTTCTTGATTCAAAAAGCAAAAAGGGAGGGGGGCCTTGCTGCTGTTGCTCTGCCTCCCCCCACCAAGCAACATGACGACTTCGGCTGGAACTGGGCTGCACCATGCGATACCTGCTCAGAGCCCCCCAAGGCCATTAACAGATCACCTGGAGGACACAGTCATCCCAAACACACTGCTGAGCTCTGAGCACAGACCGAGACTCACTCACAGAACTCAATGTCTGGAAGAATAGAGAAGGAAGGGAAATGGCGAAGAGTGTCCTAAGTCACTCTATAGACTTAGAAAAACTCTGCTCTGTCTGTACCTCTTGTCCTAATCAACATTGTTCAGGTCATTTTTTAAAGGATGAGGGCTAGAGAGGAAACAAAGATTTGCTCTGAAAGAGAATGATCTGTTAATAAGTACAATAAATACTACAATAATACCAATAATAGCAGCAAATGACACTCATTAAGTATTCACTATGTAACAGATGCTGTGGCTAAATACTTTATATAAATCAGCTCATTTAGTCTTTACAATCCCAAAATAAGGTAGGAACTATTACTGTATTTTCAAATGGGGAAAACGAGGGTTACAGTTGTCACATCACTGGGTGAACCAGAAAGTGAACCATAGGGGACAGGCTTAAAAAGAAGATCTATAGTATAACACATCGAAAATTATCCATGACATCTTAAGAGGCTATGGGGCACTCAAGAACGTAGATGACATTGCTTTCTGCCACGTAGTTTTGCCTTAATGGTTAAACGATACTTAATGCAATTATTGATGTGAGGGTTCCATCTCTATTACTGTAAACTCCAAATTATAGAAAAAGTATACAATGCAATTTTATCAGTTAGGACAAGTGCATGAAACAGGAAACCCAACTTAAATTGGCTTAGACAACAAAAGAAATTTATTAGTTCATGTAACAAAAAAGTCCAGCAGTAGGACAGACATTAGAGATGGTTTGATCACTACTCTAACTCAGTCCCTCTTTAATTCTTTCACCTCCTCCTTATGTCTGCCTCATTCTTTAGCTGGCTTCCCTCATGGGAACAAAGTGGCTGCAGCAGTTCCAGGCCTCACCTGGGCAGCCCAGACCATTCTGAACAAGAGAAATTTTCTCTTTCTCCAGCCATCAAAGAAGAGTCCTGGGCTTCACTCTGATTCAACCAACCGAGGGCACATGCCCAGGACTGAATTCATCAACACAGACCAGGAAAATGCTATGTGTTAAGTAAGGCCTGGCTGAAGTCTGCCCACCGCTGCACAAGGAGGATGGTCTTCAGAAGATGGGTCAATGCCAATCAGGGCCCATCTCTCCCAAATTCTATGGAAGAAGGTGTTAGTTCCCAAAAGAATTATCTAAATGCTATTAGGAAAAGAGGAGGCGGTAAGAAAGTAAGAAACAAATGTCCACCACTGCAACTGTATTACATTACTAACCAAAAGCGTGCCAAACGGAGATCTGTGATCATGAACACATTAGAACAATTTACATTTACTTTTGTGTGCAGAGAAGTGGTAAAATGCTGGGGGTGGGGAAGTTAAGTACTTAAATAGGATCAACATTCCTTTTGTTGATAGGATTCATTTGTTTACCCATTACCCCCTTCAAAATTAGCACCATCGCAGACTTTCAGCCAAGCCTTCTATCAGGCTCATGACAAATTCCAAATTAGCAAGAGCCATCTGCATTAGCAACATTTTCCTGATCAAATTCTCCCCATTCAATGTTATTTCTCATCAGACATGTTTTCCTTTCAATGAACTCCCTGGCATCACTGTGAACTCAAGATGTGGTGGAGTGAGGCAGTGCGATGGAATAATTAAGATCACAGGCAATGGGAACACCGGGCTTAGTGTGAGCTCTGTCTCTGGCCAGCTTGGAAATTCCAAATTATTTAATACTAGAGGCCCGGTGCACAAAAATTTGTGCACTCGGGGGGTGGGGGGAGGGGGGTCCCCCAGCCCGGCCTGTGCCCTCTCCCAGTCTGGGACCCCTCGGGAGATAACGACCTGCTGGCTTAGGCCTGCTCCCGGGTGGCAGAGGGCAGGCCCAATCCCTAAGTGCAGCCCCTGGTCAGGCTCAGAGCAGGGCCGATTGGGGAGTTGGGGCGCCGCCCCGTCATGCACAGAGCAGGGCGGATCGGGAGGTTGCAATGCCACCCTCAGTCACGCTCAGGGTAGGGCCGATTGGGGGATTGGGGCACCGCCCCCTGTCACTCACAGAGCAGGGCCGATCAGGGGGTTGGGGCGCTGCACCCTGTCACACTCAGGGCAGGGCCAATGGGGAGGTTATGGCTCTACCCCATCACACACAGAGCAGGGC
>NW_005363836.1:5465148-5497522 GCF_000412655.1 Myotis brandtii | reverse complement strand
TTATTTTTGTTATTTAATATAAGAGAAAACTAAAGTTCAAAAAGGTTAAGAAACTTGCCTAATGCCACAGAACTAGAAAGTAGCAGAGCAACCCCCTGAGCACAGATCAGTTTGATTCCAAAGCTTATAGTCTCTCCTAGTCACCTGACAATTCTATTTCTCCAGCAAGTGAAGAACTGTCTTTCATAAAAGAAGGCTAATCTCCCCAGATTAATAAAAAAAGAAAAAGAAAAAAAAAGTGTTTAAGTGGCATTTGTACAATAATTTTAGGAAATATAATAGCCGGATGATAATAGCACTAGCAATCCAGGATGTATTTTATGGGGCTATTAATATATGCCTCGAGTGGTCAAAGGCTTCACCACTCACTTGAGGCAAGTAGTAATGGCCAATAAAACTTGCCTTGTCGTGTCTTAATGCCATATTATATCATCACACTTGTAATGAAATGCTTTTAAAGTTCAGTGTTATCAGGAAAGAAAAAGTGGTGGTTAAACAAGCCAGCAAAGTGAGGAGGGAGTGGAGAAAAGTAGAAAGAGCCCTGAGGTAAGACCTTGGTCTGACTCTGCTATGCACCTGTGTGACCTTGAGCACTTCTCAGATCTCAGGATCCTGGTATCTCCATCTATAAATTGGTTTCAATATGACAGGCTAAAACCTCTTCTAGCTTCAAATGGTCTATGGTTCTACAGAGAATTCTATTCTTCAACAACAGCTCATGGAGTACAAACCAGTACACCCTGTGCATGAAGCTGGGGACATAGCAGTGACCAAGGCAGAAGTCCTGTCTCTGATGATGGAATTTAGGTGAATGGATGGCTAGGGTTGAAATACAATCTCACTTTGTAACTTCTTATATGACATGAAAATGTCCATGCATCTATAATAATGAAAGCATAATATGCAAATCGATCAAACGACCGAACAGCAGAACTACCATCCAGACAACCACCAATGGGAACACCGGGCTTAGTGTGAGCTCTGTCTCTGACCAGCTTGGAAATCCCAAATTATTTAATATTTCAATTTTCTCACCTGTAAGTGAGGATAATAATTGTGATTGGTCAGGGGCCCAACCATCGCCTCATGATTGCCCTGCAGCGGGCAGCACTGTGTCGGGTTGCCTGGGCCTCCCTCTGCAAGGCACAATCGATCGCATAATCGCCCTCCAGAGGGAAGCCCAGGCCACCGGCCAGCCGGCAGAGTGATTGATCAATCGGGGGACTCCGTGCACAATTGCCCCAAAGAGGGAGGCCCAGGCTACCCAGCCAGGTGGGCGGAGTACCTCTTTGGGGAGATGGATTGCCCCGGGGCTCCTGGACTGTGAGAGAGCACAGGCTGGGCTGAGGGGGCGCCCCCCTCCCCCCTCCCCAGTGCACAAATTTCGTGCACTGGGCCTCTAGTATGTAATAAAACCTTGATAATAATTGAATTTGGTTAATGGGGGAGGTAGGGGATTCTTTGCACTCTTCTCTCTCGACCTTTTTGATGTTTTAACTTTTCCGTCATAAAAAATTTAGAGGAATGAAAAAAACGTAAGGAAGACTCCTGCTTCTAATAATAACCCACTATACTAAATAACCCTTCCCATCAAAGATAATTTTAAAATAAATGAAATATTTGTTAAATGCCTAAAAACATCCAAAGACAACAAAATTGGGGGGAAGTAAATTAAACTCTAATAAACAAGTATTATTTTTGTTATTTAATATAAGAGAAAACTAAAGTTCAAAAAGGTTAAGAAACTTGCCTAATGCCACAGAACTAGAAAGTAGCAGAGCAACCCCCTGAGCACAGATCAGTTTGATTCCAAAGCTTATAGTCTCTCCTAGTTACCTGACAATTCTATTTCTCTAGCAAGTGAAGAACTGTCTTTCATAAAAGAAGGCTAATCTCCCCAGATTAATAAAAAAAGAAAAAGAAAAAAAAAGTGTTTAAGTGGCATTTGTACAATAATTTTAGGAAATATAATAGCCGGATGATAATAGCACTAGCAATCCAGGATGTATTTTATGGGGCTATTAATATATGCCTCGAGTGGTCAAAGGCTTCACCACTCACTTGAGGCAAGTAGTAATGGCCAATAAAACTTGCCTTGTCGTGTCTTAATGCCATATTATATCATCACACTTGTAATGAAATGCTTTTAAAGTTCAGTGTTATCAGGAAAGAAAAAGTGGTGGTTAAACAAGCCAGCAAAGTGAGGAGGGAGTGGAGAAAAGTAGAAAGAGCCCTGAGGTAAGACCTTGGTCTGACTCTGCTATGCACCTGTGTGACCTTGAGCACTTCTCAGATCTCAGGATCCTGGTATCTCCATCTATAAATTGGTTTCAGTATGACAGGCTAAAACCTCTTCTAGCTTCAAATGGTCTATGGTTTTACAGAGAATTCTATTCTTCAACAACAGCTCATGGAGCACAAACCAGTACAGCCTGTGCCTGAAGCTGGGGACATAGCAGTGACCAAGGCAGAAGTCCTGTCTCTGATGATGGAATTTAGGTGAATGGATGGCTATGGTTGAAATACAATCCCACTTTGTAACTTCTTATATGACATGAAAATGTCCAAGCATCTATAATAATGAAAGCATAATATGCAAATCAATCAAACGACCGAACAGCAGAACTACCATCCAGACGACCAGGCTATGGCACTCACTGGCGCCAGGCCAGCCAAGGTGGGTGCGATGTGATTGGTCAGGGGCCCAACCATCGCCTCATGATTGCCCTGCAGCGGGCAGCACTGTGTCGGGTTGCCTGGGCCTCCCTCTGCAAGGCACAATCGATCGCATGATCACCCTGCAGAGGGAAGCCCAGGCCACTGGCCAGCCGGCAGAGTGATTGATCAATCGGGGGACTCCGTGCACAATCGCCCCAAAGAGGGAGGCCCAGGCTACCCAGCCGGCAGCACTGTGGCAGGTAGCCTGGGCCTCCTTCTGTGGGGGCAATCCATCGAGGAGTCCCAGCCGGGTGGGTGGGGCCTACCTCTTTGGGGAGATCGATTGTGGGGCTCCTGGACTGTGAGAGAGCACAGGCTGGGCTGAGGGGGCCCCCCTCCCCCCGCCCCCAAGTGCACAAATTTCGTGCACTGGGCCTCTAGTATGTAATAAAATCTTGATAATAATTGAATTTGGTTAATGAGGGAGGGAGGGGATTCTTTGCACTCTTCTCTCTCTACCTTTTTGATGTTTTAACTTTTCCATCATAAAAAATTTAGAGGAATGAAAAAAACGTAAGGAAGACTCCTGCTTCTAATAATAATCCACTTAAATAACCCTCCAAGCATCTATAATAATGAAAGCATAATATGCAAATCGATCAAACGACCGAACAGCAGAACTACCATCCAGACAACCACGCTATGGCACTCACTGGCGCCAGGCCAGCCAAGGTGGGTGCGATGTGATTGGTCAGGGGCCCAACCATCGCCTCATGATTGCCCTGCAGCGGGCAGCACTGTGTCGGGTTGCCTGGGCCTCCCTCTGCAAGGCACAATCGATCGCATGATCACCCTGCAGAGGGAAGCCCAGGCCACTGGCCAGCCGGCAGAGTGATTGATCAATCGGGGGACTCCGTGCACAATCGCCCCAAAGAGGGAGGCCCAGGCTACCCAGCCGGCAGCACTGTGGCAGGTAGCCTGGGCCTCCTTCTGTGGGGGCAATCCATCGAGGAGTCCCAGCCGGGTGGGTGGGGCCTACCTCTTTGGGGAGATCGATTGTGGGGCTCCTGGACTGTGAGAGAGCACAGGCTGGGCTGAGGGGGCCCCCCTCCCCCCGCCCCCAAGTGCACAAATTTCGTGCACTGGGCCTCTAGTATGTAATAAAACCTTGATAATAATTGAATTTGGTTAATGGGGGAGGTAGGGGATTCTTTGCACTCTTCTCTCTCGACCTTTTTGATGTTTTAACTTTTCCGTCATAAAAAATTTAGAGGAATGAAAAAAACGTAAGGAAGACTCCTGCTTCTAATAATAACCCACTATACTAAATAACCCTTCCCATCAAAGATAATTTTAAAATAAATGAAATATTTGTTAAATGCCTAAAAACATCCAAAGACAACAAAATTGGGGGGAAGTAAATTAATGGGGAGAAGAATCAAGTGAGGATGAAGGGAAGGCAACCCAGATGACATTTTGAAGCTGTTTTCTCTCTGTGGATGCTTTGAGGGGCCAGGGGAATAGAAATTTGTGTTCACAGTCTGCTGAGGATGGGGAAATAGACCTGAGCATGCCCTTTGTTTGGGTTAGGGTCTCCAAAGAGCTGCATGCACCCTAGCAGGAAGAGAGAACAGAAAGCTAACAGGCCCCTGCAGAGGACCATGGTTTACGTTCAATTCATCCTAATCTCTGACTCTGAAACAAGGTGCTTCTAGAGCGCTGATGCTCCCAAGCACTTGCAGAAGCAAATGTAAATCCCTCTAGAGTTGGGTAACATTGACTTCAAGTTACGTCTGTAAACAACTGTGCAAACATAACACAATTAGAAATAACAAGCACACGAAGAGACAAAATGTAAGTAAAAACCAGTAAAAACAACAGAAATAGCAAACAGACCCACAGGGCTCCAGATTTGGAATTATCTGAAACAGACTTTTTTCTTAAAAGTTTTACTATGTGTAGGAAGATAAAATTATAAGATTGAGAATTTCAGTATAGAACGGTACAGTGGGCTGAATAGTGGCCCCACAAAAGCTATGTCCATGTTTTAATCCCTGGGACCCATGAATATTACCTTATGTGGCAAAGGAATGAATACTGCCTGATATGGGAAAAGATCTGACTAAATTACAGATGCTGAAAGGAGGAGTTTGTCCTGGATTATCAGGGTAAGCCCTAACGCAAGCACATGTATCCTCATAAGGGGGAGTTTTAAGACAGACACAGAGGAGAAGGCAATGTGAAGTGCAGCAGAGAGAGATGTGGTCACTAAACAAGGAGTGCTGAAGGCCACTAGGAGATGAAAGAGGCAAGGAAGGGAGCCTGCAGGGGCAGTGTGGCCCTGCCAACACCTTGATTTTAGAACTGTGGCAAAATAAATCTCAGTTGTGTTAAGCCATCCAGTTTTTAGTTATTTCATAAATTACTACAAATGCCCTAGGAAATTAAGAGAAATGGGAAACGAGAGAGAGAAAAGGAGAGAACCAAATTTAAAGTTTAAAACTAAAGATGTACTAGCTGAAATGGGAATTAGAAATCAGAATAACTACCATGAAGCACAGAAAGACAAAAAAAGACAGACACAGAGGAGAAGGCAATGTGAAGTGCAGCGGAGAGAGATGTGGTCACTAAACAAGGAGTGCTGACGGCCACTAGGAGATGAAAAAGTTTAAAACTAAAGATGTATTAGCTGAAATGGGAATTAGAAATCAGAATAACTATCGTGAAGCACAGAAAGACAAAAGAATGGAAATGCATTACACAATATAGCAAGAAGGTAATTAAGCCCAAGTAATTAATAAACTAGATATAAGTATTTATAGTCAAAGCAGGAGAAGAAAGTGGATGGGGCAAAGCAATATTTGACAAAATTATAGCTGAGAACTTTTCAAAACTGAAGATATCTGGCTTTAGAAGCAGCTAAGACAAGCAGACTTAGAAACCCCAAGTGGGATAAATAAAATGAAAACTTCATCTAGGCACATTATAAAACTGACACACACCACAAAATCAAAAACGATAGTCAAAGCAGGAGAAGAAAGTGGATGGGGCAAAGCAATATTTGACAAAATTATAGCTGAGAACTTTTCAAAACTGAAGATATCTGGCTTTAGAAGCAGCTAAGACAAGCAGACTTAGAAACCCCAAGTGGGATAAATAAAATGAAAACTTCATCTAGGCACATTATAAAACTGACACACACCACAAAGCCAAAAAATATAAAATCTGCCAAAGGAAAAAAAGGGAAGCCAAGAGTAAGCAAATTCTTTAAAGTGCTGAAAGAACATAATTGACAACCTAGAATTCTATGCCCAGAGAAAATACACTTAAGAATGATGGTGGAATAAAGCAAAACATTTCAGCAAAACAAAAACGGAAAGAATTTATCACTAGCAGACCTACAATAAAGGAAATACTAAAGAGTACTTGTTCTTCAGACAAAAAGAAAGTAACCCCAGATGGAAGATCGATTATAAAAGAATAAATGAAGAGCAAAGAACAGAATAAATACATGAGCAAGTCAAAATAAGAAATGATTGTGTAAACAATAATAATATCTTGGGCATTTGAAATGTACAAGGTAAAAACACAACAACGTAAGTCAAGAGAGGCATAAATGGTGTTAGTGTTCTGAGGCCTAAATCAAGAATGTATACTTAAATCTCATACCATCAAAATAATAATAAAAGAATGTAAAACTTCCAAATTAATAGAGAGAGAAGGTAGAATGGTAAAAAAGCAAACAAATTCCATTCAAAAGAAGGGAAGAAAATTAACAACATAGGACATGCTGGACTAAAAGAAAGCACTTAATATGATAGTAAATTTCAACTATGTGTGTAAATACATTAAAAGTAAATGAACTAAAAGTTCCAATTAAATACAATAGGTCCTCGGGTTACGTCGGAACCCTACGGCACGACGCAACGCGATTTTCGCCGTAAGTCGGAACCCACCTACATAAGCACCTACGTGGCTCACATGGAGCACATACACAGTAGCGATGAAGTGAAACAGTAAAAAAAAATCTAAAAGAAAGATAACAATTCCTGACCTTTACTTGTGGTAAATAAATAATAAAAAACATAAAGCACATATGTACATACGTCGAAATGACGGAACTTTTTTTTTATAAATAAGTGGGAGATGGCCACATAATCACGAAATGACATACGTCAAGTCCGACGTAACCCAAGGACTGTCTGTATAAAGGTTGTCAAACCTGGCAATCTGCTGTATACAAGAGGCAGATCTAAAACATAAGGATATAGAAATGTGGGGACGAAAAATATTTTTAAATGATATACTAACTAGGCAAATAGTACTAACAGAAAGCTGGTATAGTTTTACTAATATCAGACGAAGTATACTTTATAGTAAAAACTCTTATTAGGTGTATGGACAATCACTTCGTAATGTCAAAAGGCTCATTTCACCAATAAGATATACCAACTGCAAATTGCTATGTATGTAATAACATAGTTCCAAAACATGTAGAGGTAAAATTGAGAGAAAAGAAGAAAAAGACAGACCTACAATCATAGTATAGCATTTGAACACACCTCTCTCAGAAACCTGTAAGTCAAATAAGACAAAAGAAATCAGATACAGAAAATTTAAAGAACAAAAACAGCAAGCCTAACCAAATAAACAAATAGAACAACTAGAGAATGAACATTATTTTCAAGCACATAAGAAACATGTACAAAAATGGGCCATGTGCTTCTATGAAACCAAACAATTCTAAATATATTTTTAAGTACTGAAATCAGAATCTGTTTTTTGCTCACAATGCAATAAAGCTAAAAATCAACAAAATGACAATCTCCAGTAGAAAATACTTTTTTTTTTACTTAGAAAACAATTTTTAATTAAATTAATTGGGGTGACATTGGTTAATAAGATTATATAGTTTTCAAGTGTAGATTTCTATGATACATGGTCTGTATGCTGCACTGTGTGCCCACTCCCAACGTCAAATCGTCTTCCGTCACCATACGTTTAGCTCCTTTTACCCTTTATTATCCTCCCCACCCCATTCCTGCTGGTAACCACCATACTATTATCTGTGGCTATGAGTTTCAATTTTATATCCCACATATGAGTGAAATCATATGGTTCTTAGCTTTTTCTGACTTATTTCGCTGGTATAGTTTTACTAATATCAGACGAAGTATACTTTATAGTAAAAACTCTTATTAGGTGTATGGACAATCACTTCGTAATGTCAAAAGGCTCAATTCACCAATAAGATATACCAACTTCAAATTGCTATGTATATAATAACATAGTTCCAAAACATGTAGAGGTAAAATTGAGAGAAAAGAAGAAAAAGACAGACCTACAATCATAGTATAGCATTTGAACACACCTCTCTCAGAAACCTGTAAGTCAAATAAGACAAAAGAAATCAGATACAGAAAATTTAAAGAACAAAAACAGCAAGCCTAACCAAATAAACAAATAGAACAACTGGAGAATAAACATTATTTTCAAGCACATAAAAAACATGTACAAAAATGGGCCATGTGCTTCTATGAAACCAAACAATTCTAATATATTTTTAAGTACTGAAATCAGAATCTGTTTTTTGCTCACAATGCAATAAAGCTAAAAATCAACAAAATGACAATCTCCAGTAGAAAATACTTTTTTTTTTACTTAGAAAACAATTTTTAATTAAATTAATTGGGGTGACATTGGTTAATAAGATTATATAGTTTTCAAGTGTAGATTTCTATGATACATGATCTGTATGCTGCATTGTGTGCCCACTCCCAAAGTCAAATCATATTCCATCACCATATGTTTAGCTCCTTTTACCCTTTATTATCCTCCCCACCCTATTCCTGCTGGTAACTACCATACTGTTGTCTGTGTCTATGAGTTTCAATTTTATATCCCACATATGAGTGAAATCATATGGTTCTTAGCTTTTTCTGACTTATTTCGTACAGCATAATATTCTTAAGGTTCATATATGTTGTCGCAAATGGCAGTATTTCATCTTTTCTTATGACTGAGTAGTATTCCATTGTATATATGAACAGATGTTGGACATCTTCTTTGTCCAATCCTTTATGGAAGGACACTTTGGTTGTTTCCATATTTTGGCCACCATGAATAGTACTGTAATGAACATAAGGGTGCATATATCTTTGCAAATAAATACTCAACTGAATAATAAAATAATTTTATGTAAGTGTGGGGTGCAACAAAAACAGTACTTAAAGGGAAATGTATTGTTTAAATACATATATTACAATAGAACTGAAGCTGAAAATCAGCATCCCATTTCAAGAAATCATCTTTAAAAATCAACAAATTAACCCAAATAAAATAGAAGAAAGAAAATGGACAAAGACCAAAAATAAATGAAGAAAAACAAACATACAATTCAGAAGATCAACCCAGAGACTTGTTGAAAAGAATAATAAAATAGAGGACATCCTATAGATCATCCAGGTATTAAATAGATAAGAAGATATTATGGACAAATTTATGCTAATAACCTTGCAAATTTAGATAAGAGGCAAAATTCTAGAAAACTACCTCACCAAATCTGACACGCAAAAAAACAAACAAAAAAAACCCAAAAACTTTTTAAATCTGAAAACTTGAAGTCTTAAGCTATTAAAAAAGTGTAATACATCACTTAAAACCTTAGCACAGCTTGGCCGGTGTGGCTCAGTGGTTGAGTGTCAACCTATGAACCAACTGTCACTGTTCAGTTCCTGGTCAGGGAACATGCCCAGGTTGCAGGCTCCATCCCCAGTGAGGGGCATGCAGGAGGTAGCAGACTATGATTCTCTCCCATCATTGATGTTTCTGTCTCTCTCTCTCTTCCCCCTCCTTCCTCTCTCTGAAGTCAATAAAAACATATCTTTAAAAAACAAAACCAAAAAAAACTTAGCACAAAGAAAACACCAGAACCTGAAAGTTCCACCAGGAAATTCTACCAGGAATTTAAAGAAGAAACAATGCTGATCATACTCAAGATCTCCAGAGAACAGAAAAAGAGAAAACATTTCCTAATCACTTTAAGCTTAACCTTGATAACTAAAACCTGAGATGGATTTTGTGGGAAGGAAAAATTCAGGTCTATTTCTCTCATGAATATAGAGGTACAAAGCCTAAATAAAAAGCCTAAACCAAATATTAGCAAACCAAATACTACCATAAAATGTAAATGCTTGACCAATCAGGCATATTCCAGAAACCCATAAAGCCTAAACCAAATATTAGCAAACCAAATACTACCACAAAATGTAAAAAGATTAATCTATCTTAACCAATCAGGCATATTCCAGAAACCCACTGTTAACATTTTTAAAAACTGTTATTCACTATATTAACAAAATTAAGAAAAAACATATAATATTTTAATATGTGCAAGAATAACTTTAATAAAATTCAATATCTACTGATTATTAAAAACAATAAGATTAAAATTCCTTTAAAAATATATCTTTAAAAAAATACTACCAACCTAACACATATCGATGGAATGTTGATGGCTTTCTCTTTAGAATCAGCATCTCATTAAAGGTCTTAGATCGCAGTCAGATAAGAAAAAGATATAAAAAATAAAATAATTAGAAAAGAAGAAAAAAATATTTATTTTTAGCAGATATGTTGAAGGATGTAAAAATCCAAAAAAAAGTTTACAGATAAACGACAATTAATGAGTTTAGCAAGAACGCTGGAGAGAAAAAAACAATAAACTAACATGAACTACGTGTTGATATACCAGTTAGAAACAAAATAAAATTTTAAAAAGTCAGTTTCATACCGGTAATAACATAAAAAATACTCAAGAATATCTACAAATAAGCTTAAGAATAATTCTTAAAAAGATGTGAAAGATCTTTAGATAGAAAACAAAATATTTCTGAGAGAATTTAAAGGCAATAATACTTAGAGCTATATAAAATATTTATAGATATAATATAAAATATTTAATTTGTAAACATGCATGTTAGTTCTTCCCAAACAGATCTTTAGAGTTAATGGAATCTTTTTAAAAAGGAGAAACATAACCAAAATACCATCAAACATACACATTTTTAGGTTATGGTTTGATGATCTCTGTAATCACTACCCAAATAGGTACTCATATGCCTCTACGCAGTTCAACACCCCAATTTCCTTCACCCCCTACTCTACTCAACCTCTGATTTGATATTTATCAATACTGAGTAGCTGTGGTTGTTAGGAAATCACATAGTATGTATTCTTTCATGTCTGGCTTCTTTTGCTCAATGTAATGTTTTTGAGATTCATCCACGGTGTTTGAATGTTTCAATGATTCATTCCTTTTCATTGCTTAGTAGTTTTACATTATATAAAAATATTGTTCTTTCTAGTATGGAGCACTTTTGAATAAAGTGCTATAAATATTAATGTACATGTGTCTTTGGGGACACATGTTTTCATTTCTGTTGGATACATACCTAGGAATGACATATCTAGAGATTTAATACAGTCCTAAAAACCATAAATAAAATTCCACAATTTTTGTGAAATTGATGAGATAATTCTAAAATTCAAAAGCGAATATAAAGGGCTAAAAGAGCCTTAAAGAGGTACAACATGGTGGAAGGAACAGCTCTCCGAGAAATAAAGACTTACTATAAAACGTATTCTAAAAACACTACAGTGTGGTGTTCCTGTAAAAATAGTCAAACAAATCTATGGAATTTAACAAAAAGCCCAGAAATTGTCCCAAACATATATGAACACTTGGTGTTTGACAAACATACTACTACCAAGCAGAGTAAAAGGAAGTCTTTTTAATGTTTGGTGCCAGGAAAATTGGTTACCATAATAGAGATAGGGAGATAGATAGTTTATTTTAAGTAATACAGAAAAATCTAAATAGGTTTTAGATCTAAATTCAAAATGCAGAATAATATTGTTTCTAGAAGTTAATATTTTTGAGACATCAGTGTAGTAAAAGACTTCTTAAGGAGAGATTTTAAAAATCATTAACTATAAAATAAAAAATAATAATAAATTGGGCTGTTTTAAAATTAATGTGCCCATCAAAAGACACAGTAAAAGAATGGAAAGGCAAGCCAAAGTGTGGGGATGATCTCTGCAACACATATAATTAATTGGAAAATACATAACATATATAGAATATATACAGAATACATATATGAAGAATTCCTACCAATGAACAGGAAAAAGACATGTAACCCAAATTTTTAAAAATGGGAGAATGACTACAACAGGCAGTTCACACAAGAGGATAGTCAAATAGCCAACAAACATCTGAAAAGATACTCGACCTCATTCTGAATCACAAATATGCAAATTAAAACCGCAAAAATATACCACTGAACACCTACCCAAATTAGCCAAGATTAACATTCCGACAATACCAACTGCAGTCCCGGATATGGAACAGCAGGAACTCTGGTGCACTGCTAGTGAGGGGCTACTCTGAAACAATCACTTGGGGAGGCAATTTGGAATTCTCAACTGCCAGGAAAAATCATGAAAGTCACCGAATAGGGAAGAAAGAGTACTGAGTATGCAGTCCCGTGCACCCTTCCATGTTACCCTGCCTTTCCTTCCTTGTCTTTGAGCTATTCTACAACTGTTTAAATTGTAAAAAACTGATAATAATACAAATGCTTCTTGTCCACAGAAATGCAAATTAATGGTGTTGGTGAATTAGTATAGCCCTGTGGATAGATTCATTTTGCATCTGGTCATAAATTCATTTCAGCATTCCTTGTTGCCTATAGTATATGGATGGGTCTTTCATTCTTCAAACTAGTTGTAATACCTTTTTTGTTCTCTCATTAATGAGTTCAATGAAACCTCTGACAGTTGTTCATTTTATTCTTGTATGAGAGTAATAACTTTACTTTAAAAAAAAATCCTTTAACATCACTAAGGCCAAAGATACATATCTTATGCCCTAGCAATTCCACTCCCAGGCACACAACCAATAGAAATGCATGCTATGAGCTCAAGAGACATGTGCAAGAATGTCCATAACATCCTTATTTAAAATAGTTAAGAAATATAAACATCCATCAGTGGGCAAGAGGATAACTAAACTGTGGTATATTCAGATAATATAATACAGCAAGTAAAATAAATAAATGACAGCGACATACCACCACAGGTATGAACCTCACAAACGAAGTGTTGGTTTAAAAAAAAGCAGAACTTGACTGTATGACTCCATCTACATGAAATTCCAAACAGATACAAAATAAAACAGTGTTTTACAATATAACACTGAAGTTAAATGACAAAACTTGTAGTAATAACTTCTTTGCTTTTCTTTATAAAGTCAAGACTGGGGTCACCTTGAAGGGGAGCTGGGGTGGGGGGAGCGGGGTCGACAGGTGAGGACTGGGAAGAAGTAGAAGTGCTTCTGGGACACAGGCCATGTTCTGTCTTCCCCTCAGTATCGGTCACAAGCACAAACATATTCACTTTATAATACACACAGGCCTACTTCATTGTCTTATGAATTTTCTTAATATCCGTTATCTTTCACAATAAAGAAAACGTTTAAAAAAAAAAAAGACTTTAGGGAGTGAAAGACCCATTAGCCAATTAGAGACAAAGCTATAGTATTCACTGTATTGTCCAACAGCAAGTTTTCTGCATTAATATTCCAAGTCACTTAAGAAACAGCCTTCAGAGACTATTTTCTAATCCCCCAAAGCAGTAAAATAAATGCAATAAGCTGCTGAAAAGACAAGAAGTCCAAAAGTCTGGCGCCAGGACTGTTTTATTGTTAAGAGGCTTGCCAGGTTCACGAACTGAGTATTTACAGGCAAAAATTAAAGTTTAATCTTCATCCTGCTTCCCTGAAAACAGAAAACTAACTGCCAGTCAAAGGAAATTAACACCTGCATCTACCTCATTTCAAGAGAAAATTATTTCTTTCCACCTCCACCATCCCTTGGTACACTTCTGCATGAGTCCGTGGCAGTGTGGGCCCCTTTGCCATCAGCATAGGTAAATGTCACCTAGGTAACCAAGCCCTCCACCAGCAGCTCTGGCCCCTCCAATCTCCTGAATGAGTTCACCAGAGTTGGCACCATCCTCGCAGGAGGGGAGGAAAAGTTAGAAAGTTCAACTAACACCCCTCGCTATTGGTGTTTTGATTCATTTGCCAGAGTGTTAGAAGGGCATGTCTGGGGGCCCTATAGCAAAGGCTGCACCACGTTGACAAGACATCCAATTCCATTCAGCTCTGAGGGGAGAAAGTGGCTGGAGATGGGGGTAGCAGGGTGAAGGTGAGGGGGAGATGAGAGGAGAGGGTGGAAACTGTGTAAACATCTCTTACATTCTTGGCCTCACTCCTCTAACTCAAAACTGGAACACTAACTCCTTTCTTTAAAAAAAAAAATAAAACAATAACATTTATTGAACAGCTTCTATGTGCCACACACTTTACATCAAGTATCTCATTAAAACTTCTTCATGATAGTTTTTATAAGTTTTGTCTTCATCTTCTTTTTGTGTGTTTTTTTAATATTAATTTTTTATTGATTTCAAAGAGGAAGGGAGTGAGAGAGACAGAAACATCAATGATGAGAAAGAATCATTGATCAGCTGCCTCCTGCTCATCACACACTGGCGATCGACCTGACTGGGAATCAAACCATAACCTCCTGGTTCATAGGTCAACACTCAACCACTGAGCTACACAGGCCAGACTGTCTTCATTTTCTAGGAGAAACTGAAGCTCAGAGCGTTAAGTGATGTGTCCAAGATCACACCTCACTAAAAGGCTGCCTGGAGAAAACTGTTATCCTCCCCACCCTCCCTGCCTCCCTTTCTGGTCATGAATTACCTAGTCTTCCTAAAAGGCAACTAATTAACCAGTCTGCCCTAGACCCATCGGCTTGTGAGCCACATGCGGCTCTTTGGCCCCTTGAGTGTGGCTCTTCCTAAGCCTTAGGAGTACCCTAATTAAGTTAATAACAATGTACCTACCTATATAGTTTAAGTTTAAAAAATTTGGCTCTCAAAAGAAATTTCAATCGTTGTACTGTTGATATTTGGCTCTGTTGATTAATGAGTTTGCCAACCACTGGCCTAGACCACTCCAACTTTGAAATGATATATAAAGTTGCCATGAATGATGAAAAAAAAAGTATAACGTAATAAATAAAATGTCTTACATTAGAGATAATTTAAACAAAAAACATAAGTATATAGCATTACTTCATATTGTTCCTGACAACAAAGCGTGGAGGAGATATGATTATTCAGCCTCGTTTAGAGCCAAGGAAAACAAAGGTTCAAAATGATTGCTACCTGCCCTCAGATCCCAGCGTCATAAATGACAGAATGAGGACCCCGACTGACTCCAGAGACCCCATTTGTCTCATGTGCTAATCGATGACCCCTGGGTGTGCACATCATGTCACTCTTACAGGTATATGTGTGGCCAGAGACCACATGGATATTTATAACTTATGAAGAAACCCTCAATAAAAGAAATGTTACCTATTATCATCATCGCCCCTAATTTGGGGCTATAAATCTACACTCTAACGTCCATCAGTAGCATTTGGTCACCAGCTACCTCTCCCATATCATCCCCAACACTTCAGCCAGGGCCATATAGTTGTAGTTCATCCAGCCCTGATCCCCTCAGCTCCATGCTTTGTTCTCATCGTTCCCTCCAATTAGGACTCTTTCTCTTCTAAGACACTCTAGCTTCTCCACCTGGATAATTCCTCTTAACAGAGCAGCTTTCCTGGGGCCCCTGGGGCCAATGCCCACCTCTGTCAGAGCCCGGTGCCCTGTGATGACTACACTTATGCCCCTAACTCCTTCCAACCCTGGTCTCTGCCTCCTCACAGAAAAGTCTCGGAAAATGCTGAGAAAGAACTCAAGGCAGTCTCAGGTTCTAGCCCAAGATAGACCACGAGGGATGATTTTTTGCCAACGTGGTAGAAACCTTCTCCTATCTTTCTACAATCCCCTCTACAGCAATCCACGAAAGGCTGAAAAGCAGCTTCTCATAAAGCAGTCCATGAAACTGTATGTGGTAATTAAGTGTCACCAGTCCACAGAGCACCACATGCAGATAAACAGGGTTGAGGGACTGTCTTCCTTTCATATGCTTTGTAGCTCCCTTCTCTTTTTTTCCCAGTAGACCTGTAGAGAACAAATATGTTACTTTATTCTCATTTATTTTTAGGCTATGATTGTTCACCATGGTAAGGATGTGCAATTCTTGCCATATCTTCAAATCTTCGCTACTGCTCCCTTACAAAACCTAATTGGGAAACGGCATGTATCAGACATTCGGCCCAACAAGTAAAGCTAAATTCCAAATAATTCAACAAGAGTCAAACCACCTGTTTTTAAAGATAGGCCTAAAGAAAAAGAAGGTGGAGGGAACTTGCTTTAAGAATATGGGATATGGCTGAAACCGGTTTGGCTCAGTGGATAGAGCGTCGGCCTGCGGACTGAAGGTTCCCAGGTTCGATTCCGGTCAAGGGCATGTGCCTTGGTTGTGGGCACATCCCCAGTGGGAGGTGTGCAGGAGGCAGCTGATCGATGTTTCTAACTCTCTATCACTCTCCCCTCCTCTCTGTAAAAAATCAATAAAATATATTTAAAAAAAAAGAATATGGGATATGGGAAGCCAAAGAACGTAAATAAAGGAGTGGGAGCTGAAGGCCAGGCAGTCTGGGTTGGAACCCTGACTCTGCCTCACACCATTGAATGACCTTGGACAACTCACTGGGGCAGGGCCAGCCACAGAACTGCAAGACCCCATGCAAAACAAAAGTGCGGAACCCTTTGTTCAAAATGATGTAGAATTTTTAGACAGTAACTGCAGCACATTAAACCAAGCATGGAGTCCATGTCAGCATCGGGTCTTGTGATCACACATGTCGCAGGCCATGAAGCCAGCCCTTCATCTGGTCTCTGTGCATCTCAGTTTCTTCCTCTGTGAAAAGGTCATGATACTAGCATCCATCTTGCAGGGTTGTTGTGAGGATCAGATTAGAAAATCCCATAAAAAATGCACAAAGTAAACCCTTTGCCATTATTATTTTTTTAAGTCAAATTATGAAAGAGAATAATTAAGGCATTAATATCCAATTACAGAATAATTCTTTACTTTGCCAATGGATTAGCAACAAGGTTCTTTGAATAGGAACTTCCTTATTTAACTTTGATTGAGTTTACAAAAGACTGATGTCTGTACCACTTAACAAAAAAAATCTATTAGGCAAAACAAAGTATATCTCTAACGAGAGAAATGACCCCAAGACAGAAAGGTGGGCTTCAGTTCACGACCCCAGAGATGTTTTTATTTAAGGTCTATATAAAAAGAGACCTCTCCTCTGTTCCTATCTAGCATTCCCTGACTATAGGATAGTGTTCTGTCTAGGGCAGGGCTGGGGATAAGAGCATCGATTTTGGAGTCAGTCAGAACTGAGTTAGACTCCCTGGTGCTACGTACAGGCTGTGACTTGTTTAAACCCTTAACTTGTAAGCTCTTAACTTTTATAAGCTGATCATTTCTTCCTTAACAATACAAACTGACAGGGGCTTACAAAATAACCTGTTGCTTCATGCCACCATATATTTGCACACGTTATTCTTTTTACCTGAAATGAATTCATTGAATTATTCGATTGTCGACTGTCTTGTGCTAGATGCTAGGTACACAGTGATAAACAATATAATAGTGATCCCCCCCTTCTCAGTCTTTTCACTGACAGATAAGCAAACAAATGCACATACATTCATATATTAGGAAAGTGCTAAGCACACAATAAACAGGGAACCAAAATAGAAGACATCAGGAAGAGTTTTATTTCATTGGCCGAATTAGCAAAGGCCTGCCCACGGCAATGAATTTTAATTTGGGACATGAAAGATGGGGAGAGGTAGCCTCAAAAGAACCTGGCAGCAAGGTTTGGCAGGCAGGAGAACAAACAGCCCTGCATCTCTAAAGCAAGAATGGACTTGACATGGTCCAAGAACTGGATGGAATAACAATGAGCAGGGGACTGAGGTGTAGGAGGTGATCCCCCAACAGTAGGCATGAGCAAGGTCATGAGCACTGTGAGCCACGGAAAGGAGTTTGGAGTTTGCCCCCAAGTGAAAAGGAAAGCCACCGGCCACCCAAAGGTTTAGTCATGGAACTGCCATAACCTGATTTACTTCTTAAAAGATCACTCTGGCTGCCCCGGGGAGTTAGCCAGGGGGACAGGCAATGATGCGGAGAGCAGGGAGAGCTGTCTAGAGGGAACACTGCCTGGCATTCCCCACCCAGACAGAATGATGTGCTCACGCTCAAATACCAATGCCATGTCTACAAGGAAGGTAACTTCACCAGGTCTGAAGACCCAACTGAGTCCTACTCAGTGTGTGCTGATTCAAAAGTCCTCAAAGGCATAACAAACAAATAACAAAACAAAACCTCAAAGATTTTTAAAATTCAGTTTATCTCAGTTCAAAAATCTTTTTTTTTATTTCCACAAGTTCCTTGAAGTGGGTTGATTTCAATCAAAAAAGATTTCAGTGGTCCTAAGTGATTAGCTGCACTAGGAGGTAAACCAGCAAAATGAAAAAACAAAAAACAAAAAAAACGGGGGGGTGGGGAGGGGGAGAGGGTGTTGTGGCCATGTGCACATTTGTTACACACACAGATGGCAGAGCCAAACTGCCTGGGTTCGAATCTCATCACTCCTAAAAATAGTTTGCTGACTTTAACCACTCTCTGCCTGTTTCCTTATCTGAAAAATAGGGATTAAATTAGTTAATTAAGTGTAAAGGCTTTACTGCATATAGTGAATGTTAACTACTAACAATAATACTTATAAAAATAACATCACCACACAAATTTTCTGCTCACTAATCATGGGACCTTGGGCAAAGAACTTGAGTTATCTCTAAGCCTCGGAGTTTTCTCACAAGTGAAATAGATATGAGAGTAATAGCATTTTTTTCTAATAGAATTGTTTAATATTAAAGGAAATCATGTGTATATCTTTTTTTAAATATATATTTATTGATTTTTCACAGAGAGGAAGGGAGAGGGATAGAGTTAGAAACATGGATGAGAAAGAAGCATCGATCAGATGCCTCCTGCACACCCCCTACTGGGGATGTGCCTGCAACCAAGGTACATGCCCTTGACCGGAATCGAACCTGGGACCCTTCAGTCCGCAGGCCAATGCTCTATCCACTGAGCCAAACCAGTTAGGGCTCATGTGTATATCTTAAAGATACTAGTAGTACCTCCATAAAGTTAGTGCCCAGAAAATGTTTACTAATGTTATTTTATCATAAAAGTTATTATTTTGGGCAAGTTACAAATAGGTCTGTCCGTATGTTAGGAATATATTCTATTACGTGTATTTTACTTCAGCTAAACTTCTGCATTCAAATCCTTCCCCCTCCTTTGATAGTTGTACATCCTTAGAGAGGTTATTTAAAGAAGCCTAAATTTCCTCACCTACATGGGAATTTATAATAGTATCTGCTTCATACTATTATGAGCTTGTAAGGATTAAATAGTAATACAAAAATATAAAGCCCCAACACAATACCTATAAGCACTGGGTAAATGTAAGCTATAGTTACAATATTATTATTCATACAACCCTAATTTCCCTTAAAACAGAATTAAATTTTCATTTAATTCCCTTCATTCCCTCTCCCCATCCTCTCACCTATAATACCTGGATTCTCTCCAGGAACTTAATAATGAACTCCTCTTCAAAAGTCTCAATTTGCTAAACCCCTTTTACCCATACAAATCTAGAAGACTATATAGGGAATTTTAATTGTTCTAATACAGAAATTTAGAGTGATTTATAGTTTGGCTATCGTTTCTTAAATTAGGTTTCAATAGCTGGGGTCAACTGTGGGTGAGAGGAAAACAAACTTTACCTTACCAACAAGTTAGAAGTCACATGCAGAAATCTTGGCTCAACTCAAGCCATCAACCAGGTTGCCAGGGCTAAACAGCATGGTAAAATTAAACAAACATTATACGAGCAGGGAACAAATGATTAAGTGATACAAACCAGGTAGGAGTGAGAAATCCTCCTACACCCAACTGAAAGAATGAGAGGGAGAATAAATAAGGCGGCAGGCATAAGGTGGCAGTGGTTCAGATACCTGCAGCTTCTGGGGAATAAATTTTCTCCTAGAAATGGGGAGAAAGGAAGGAAAGAATGACAATGTCGAGAAGGTCAGCAATAAAAGAGAAAGCACAGGTGATGGTAAAGTCAGCCTCCAGGCCATCGTGGCCAACGTGTGCGGATGCATCGATGGGCTGTCATGAACATCATGCCAGTAATTTTATACGAGGCATAGAATTGAGTTTCTATGAATCTCTAATGAAATGGCTTCTATCCTGGGTCTCTGTAAGAGGGCTTTCTTGACTCGGCGATAGGGTTCCATAAGGCTTCCCTTCTAGTGGTTCTCAACCTTCCTAATGCCGCGACCCTTTAATACAGTTCCTCATGTTGTGGTGACCCCCAACCATAAAATTATTTTCGTTGCTACTTCATAACTGTAATGTTGCTACTGTTATGAATCGTAATGTAAATATCTGATATGCAGGATGTATTTTCATTGTTGCAAATTGAACATAATTAAAGCATAGTGATCAATCACAAAAACAATATGTAATTATATATGTGTTTTCCGATGGTCTTAGGCAACCCCTGTGAAAGGGTCACAACCCACAGATTGGCGACCCACAGGTTGAGAACCGCTGGCTTAGATTATGATTTTTTTAGAACTACTAGCTAATGGTCCCCAGAGCACCTATATTGGGGAGAGGCCCTGAGGCCAGAGATGAAAGGGGGGAATCAGAAAAATGGGCTGGACAATAAATGAAGGCATAGAAACAGAGAGCCAGTAGAGAGCAAAGAGGAAAACTTCAGAGACTTATTTTCTTCTTTATGCCAGCGGTTTCCAATCCTTTTTGTTGTTTATTAAAATCCCAAACAAGACTATGAATCATCAACATGAAAAAAAAAAAGCTATCACCTTTCAGGAAGCTTTGCTCTCCCCATCCCTAATCCTTAAATAATGACTTTTTAAACATCTGACAGCCCTAAACCAATAACTAAGAAAGTAAACTGGAGCACTGACGCATTCACTTTTGTGACCAAAGCCAGTACAACCCGACTGCGGAAGCTGTCCCCTTGTTGTCAGCCAGCAAAGAAACCCGGACGATGGAACAAGAAAGGGTTTGACATACAATCAGCAGGAACCAACTTCCTGGTTTATAAACCATCATAAACTAATTTTGAAACTGATTTGAAGAAAAAATGAGTTTCCAGAAGTGCATGAGGGCTGCCACCGAGGAGAGGTTCATTTCTGCCCCAATCCTTACTGCTGGGCACAGAGGCACGTGCGTTTCAACGTTCATGGTGCCCGGAGTCCCATGACATCGGAAAGCTTGGGCTTCAGTGAAAAACAATGGAGGCAGAAATCAAACAATGGCAATTAGAATGCACATGACTTAAATTTCTAAGTTGACTTAAATTTTTAGTCAATGCTGTTGGGGAATGTATGGGTGTGAAGCCTTCCATAACTCAACAACTTTTATTGAACAGGATGAAGTATGGCAGGGCTACTTAGAGTGTGGGCCACAATCACCTGGGAGCTTGTTATATTTGTAAATGATTTTTTTAATATATTTTTATTGATTTCAGAGAGGAAGGGGGGAGAGAGAGAGAGAGAGAGAGAGAGAGAAACATCAATGATGAGAGAGAATCATTGATTGGCTACCTCTTGCACGCACCCAACTGGGGAGCCAGCCCAAAACCAGGCACATGCCCTGACCGGGAATTGAACTGTGACCTCCTGGTTCATAGGTCGACGCTCAACCACTGAGCCATGCCGGTCAGACAACAATTTTATTAACTAATGTCACCCCAATAAATTCAATAAAAAATTAAAAACAAAAAATATTTAAGGCTTTATGGACACTTCTGAACTCTGCCACTGTGGCATGGATGCAGACATAGACAATAGGAAATGCATAAGTACTCTGTATTCCAATAAAACCTTCTTTGTGGACACTGATATTTGAATTTCATATATTTTTGCATGTCATGAAATCTCATTCTTCTTTTGACTTTTTTCAACCATTTAAAAATGCAAAACCCATTCTTAATCATGGACTACAAATAAACAGGCAGCTGAGGTATGGGACCCCACAATGCTCTTGCATTAGAAAGTAGTTAAGTATATGAACCAGTTTCCTCATCTGTCAGGTGAAAGTAATAATGCTCATCCTGAAATTTTGTGAGTTAATAAATATCTGTAAAATAAGTGAAAGACTGTCATTATTATAATGAAATGTTCATCTCATGAAAAAATGCTAATGCTCTATGATCCAGGAAGATAAGGTAGAGCAGGGCAGGAATACAACTCAGAAGAGTAAGCAAAACAGAGCTGCTGATTTACAAGTGGATTTGCTCTAAGCACCATTGGATATCTATTAACATATCGCTGAATTTACATACACCCAAATAAGCAGTGAAAAATAAGCAAACTGTACAAAAGAACTCCCATCACCTTAATCTCTTGACTTCAAAGAAGACATATGGTTTATTCTGTCTGAATTGCTGCCATATGTGACGGCCCCCCTGGAGCAAAGGAATGACTCAAATAAAAGTGGATACAGTCTGTCTCTGACCTCAAAGCCTCCAGGAGTTCACACTACCACACTGAGACCAAAGCAGCATGCCCTGGGGAGAATTCACAGCTGCTCAACATCTGGGGGGCCAAACAGGCTCCGAATATGGAAAAACCTGGGACTTCATTTTCAGGAGAAATTTCATGGGGTCATCAAAGGCTCCAATGTGTCCCTGGATGCAGTACTCATTAGTTGCTCATCATTTGCTTTCCTTTGGCTGCCAAGAATCTGACCAACAAAGGTGTCCTCCCCTTCCGTTCCTTAGCCAGTAGACAATCCTTTCCCCAACCCTCTTGCATTGCTCTTGTTGCCTCTAAGTTCATTGGTCCCTTCTGATGGTGAGGATGAATACTGATGAACATGCCGCCTAATTCAGCAGCCACTACCCACCTGCAGCTGCTGTGCACTTGAAACATGGCGGGTGTGACTGAGGAACCACATTTTTTATTTCATTTCATTTTACTTTGCTTACGTTTAAAGACTGATACTTAATTCAACTCCTGGAATACTTCTAAGAATCCTAAGAGCAACTTGGAAATGTGAATCTACTTTTTTGACTATACATTTTATAAACTCCAAATACAGATCAAGTATTTCTGGTAAAAATTTAGCACCCAAATTGAGATATGCTATCATGGCAAAATATACACCAGGTTTTGAAGATTTATGAAAAAATAATACAAATGTTTCATTAACCATTTTTACATGAATAACATGTTGAAATGAAAATGTTTTGTATATACTGGGTTCAATAAAATACATTAATTAAATTCCACACGTTTCTTTTTGCTTGCTTTTTTATTGTGGCTCTTAGAAAATGTAAAAATGTGCCCTAACTGGTTTGGCTTAGTGGATGGAGCATCGACCTGCGGACTCAAGGTTCCCGGGTTCGATTCTGGTCAAGGGCATGTACCTTGGTTGCGGGCACATACCCAGTAGGGAGTGTACAGGAGGCAGCTGATCAATGTTTCTAACTCTCTATACCTCTCCCTTCCTCTCTGTAAAAAATCAATAAAATATATTTAAAAAAGAAAAAAGAAAATGTAAAAATGTGTAAGTGGCCTGCGTTATAGTCCTACTAGACAGCACTGCTACAGAGCATTAAATGAAGGTATTATTCTCCTTACTCATATTCAGCACAAAGCTGGAATCAGAATCGGTCCAGCTCTGACCTCTGCACCCGACAGGCCTCTCACTGCCCATGTCCCAGAGAGCAGCCTTCTTTCTTCTCCGGTGCCCATTTTCCCTGACTGATAAGGCAAACCCTTCACAAATAGAGACTTTCACTTCTCTTTCTTTAGAGATCAGTGCATTGTTGGGGCTGAGAACACCAAGCACTGATACCAGGAATGGTGGCCCTGCTTTCCACAGGGATGGGTCCCACCTGTCCCAAGGTGGGAAATGGTTCCAGGACAGTCACTTGCTCACTTCAGCCCTAAAAGCTAAGATGAGCTCTGTGTGCACATTTAAATCCCACATCATAGGTCATTCCCAACACAGGACATACACATTATACTTCCAGTTCCCTATGATCATGATCTTCTCGAAGGAAGGTGCAAATTCAGTTTTCATAACCGACCAAGAAGTGTTTCCTTTGTGTCTGGTGAATGCACAGCTAATAAACTCACTAGGAAACAAAATAGCCTTTGTAGTTAGGCAAGTCCCTTCTGGAAAAGGATTTTACATGCAAGAGTTTTCAAATATAAGAAAATATTATTGGATTGAATGGATGTAGGTGAATATTTCTATTTATATATTTACATTCACTATGCATATGCAGAGACATAGTTTTTTTACACACAAACACTAAATGATTCACGTACAAGGATCTCCCTTTTCCTGGCCCCTGAACAATCTCTTTATGAGTTAACTTTCCCCCACTCTCCCAAGTACCAGATGTTGTGAGCTCCCACCCCTCCACATGACACAGGAAATGAGAGACAGGCCTGGAGATATGGGGTGTGGGGGCAGAGGGTCCCTCTGAGACTGTTAGCTATCCTGACACTTCTGTGGATACGCTAGGCCACGGTCTCTCTGATTTAGTGACTTTAAATCCATTTTAAATCAGAACTCACTCTCAATCCCTAAACTGAGGAGAGAACAGTGAAGGCACAGATAATCCCTTCACCTCCTTTAAGCCATTTCCCAGAACTACTTCCTGCTAACGAACCTTGACAGAGCTGCTAACAAGGAGAGGAATGAACCAATTTGGGGGTCAGCTCCTCTCCCTTCCCAGCTCCGGTGGAGGTGATAATTGGCAGTAAAATGCATACAGGGTGTACATCAGAATGGCCAGGAACAGACAGGATCTGGATAATCCATAAACTGAATAATGAGCCTTTTAATAACCAGGAGCGAATTGCCACTTTCCGTAATGGGATCCAGGTAGCACTTGTAAATCTACCCTCTCCAATTAGAAAAATGCTGTCCTCCACTTTTCCCTGAAGCCAGGAAACAGAAAACAAATCGTCCAACTCCCAGCTCTCAGGCACAAGTATGTGTTAAATTCTCACAAAGAGATAGACATCTTCCTCCTGGGGAGGAGATTTCATAACTCTCCCGCCATCCACTGGAAAGGTTGCAGGCTCCCTCTGCTTTCCTCAAATCTAAGCCCTTCTTTCTAAGCCACCAGCCTCCAAGGTAGCTTCCTGGATTCAAGCTGCTATCTGGTTATTAACAATATTAATAATAGTTCTGCCATGTGTGTACAGTGCATTCTGCCGTATAAAGTGCATTAATAACATTATCTCCTTCGGACTCCAACAACACCCCAGGGGGGATCCAGGTTGGGGAGCCTGAAACTTATACAACTTGTGGGTCTCTTAAAGAAAATAAATATAAAATTCTAAATATAAATACAAAAATGCCAGGGCCTCTTCCCAGAGCTTTGAAGGAGCCCTACAGGTAAGGGCAACCCCAAGTCTATACCAAAGAGACATGAGAGCTTTTCAGGCAAGGAGGGGAGGGGGGGCGGTGTACATGTGACTTACCCAAGGTCAAAGGGCTTTTCAGTGTTAGAGGCTGAATTAGAACCTTCTTATCTCCCCAGTCTTTGTGGCCCCTCTATTTCCTCTAGTTCCTCTGTCACAAAGGAAACTCTGAGAAAGGAACAAATAAAAACAGCACAGCTAAAAGTGATCCCCACCAGGCTGGGGTTAGGAAGCTGTCTAGACTGAGTACTGCCTGGGTAGAAGATGGTGAAATAAACTCAAAGCTCCTACAATCACTTCTTTGGCACTGAAGACAGAACATAACCACACAGAGCTGGGGTAAGGCCCACCTTCACCACCGGCTAACCACAGGACCTGGGACAAGTTACTCACCTTCTCTGAACCTCAGTATCTTCACTTGTAATAAAAGTTTACATGAGATGATGCATGTGAAGCACTTGGCACAGGACCCAGCCTGAACATTCTAGGTTTCAATAAGTAGTAACTATTATCCTTGCTGTTGTCAATTCATCCAAAGAGCATTGTTGCTTCTACACAAGAACCCATTCCCCAAAGCGTGCTCAAGGAAGTTGCAAACACATATGCTCAGTCACCGTAAGACTGAAAATTAGTCCGGGCAGGTAGTGAGACTTCAGCATTTCTTGGGCAGCAGAAAGCAATGTCATAGGAGACTCATTAGGCAAAGTGCCTTTTCTGTTCTACTTGCTGGGGTTACCTTAGAGTTTCTGAGGTATAACCTGGGCACCTGTGAAGTCTCTGGCACTCCCCAACCTCAGTGAAGCCATACTATGTATTTTCAAAGCTTTGAGACTCACAGTTTGAGAACCACAAACTGTGCTTGTGGGATGTTGGTTTTGTTTTGTTTTGTTTTCTGCTTTTGCTTTTTTTGTCTCCATTTACTTGGGGAACCAAAATGATCACAACAAAAAGATAAGCCACTCCAGTACTTTCCTTCTTTCTTCCTTCCAGTCCAGTCCTCTCTTCCCCCTCTCTCTAGGTTTCAAACTGGCCCCAGATTTTTTTTGAGAACCGGAAACAGATCTACAAGAAATAAACTGAGAAGGATCTTAAGGAGCAAATTAATTCATAAACTCTAAGCGTACTATAAGTTAGAGTGAAAAATCCATGCTATCTTCATGAAGGATCCAGCTGTTTACAAAGGAGGACAGATTCGGTCCATGTCCATAATCAGCATTTTTATAAAAATTCACAACACCATGCATTCATTCAACAAACATTTAGGAAACACTTTGCTGAGATCCAGGCTAGTTCTTATTGATAACAAGCTGAATAAGACAAGGTCTTTTCTGTCTCAAGACTCAACACCACCACCCCTAGCCATATACTCCCATACCACTAGGTATACATTTCAAAATACTTTGCATACTTCGCATACTAGTTTATTTGCCTTTCCATTGAGTCTGCTATCTTACTTAGGGCAAGAACAGTACTCATATACTGACACTTAGTAAACACTAGCTGATCATTGACCTACTGCAGGCTCCTGCCCTCTATGAGTTATAGTCAAACAAAAGCGCTGGCATGTAACCAGCTAGTTGGCAGTACAGAGATAAAAACTAGGGCCATGAGAGCACAGAGGAAGCCTGCTGAAGCAGGGGAAGGTTTGAATGCAGATGTGACACTGAAATAAGAGTTGAAAGGTTAGAATTTCTGTCAGTGAAAGAAAGTGATAGAAAGGGAATTCCTGTAGAGAAAACCTCATATATAATAACAACTCATTGATAAATATTACCAAGGACTAATTATATCCAGGTTCTGTTTCACAGGAATTAGCTCTTTTATTCCTCCTAACCTTAAGAAGTAGGCACTATTTTTGCTCCCATTTCACAGATGTGGAAACTGAGGCTTAGAGTTCTCACTATACTCAAACAGTGTGGTCTGACATCAGAGCCTAGGCTCTCAATTCCTATACTATGCTGCAAAGGCACAGAGCCATGAAAGGAGGTGCTACATGTACCAACTTGGGATAAGTTTAGATAAGTGTCAGGACCATGGGTAAGTAGTAGGTGGTAAGGCCAGTTACTGGACAGGGCCAGATACTGAAGGTTCTTGAATGCCAAGCTAAATAGTTGGGTTTATCCCATAGTAGTTGGGGAGCCAAGACAAGCATTTAAGCCTACAAATGGTTTGATCAGCAGTGCACTTTAGCACAATACTCTGAGAATGATGTGGAAAATGGGCAAGATTGCTAAGAGTCTGAAGGAAAGGAGGCTATTTCAAAAGATCAAATACTAGGCTCTAGATGAGGCACAGGGAGTAAGGATAGAAAGTAATGGGCAGATTTGAGAGATTTCTTGAGATAGAATTGATGCAACATGATGAAGAATTAAGTCTGAATCAAGGGAAGGAAGAATAACTGAAAAGACACAAAGTTCATAACTTGACATGAACATTCATCCAATTTTCCATCAATCAAGATAAAAGTTATACAAGGACAGGTATCTGGTAGAGAAGATAACAGCAACTTAGTCATGCACCTATTGTGTTATTGTCTAACTACTTCATGCTCATAAGTCTCATCAACCTGGCAAAACCATAATCTCTCCAAGAAAGAAATGACTCACAATTGTCTTGTGCCCATTTGTCCACTCAGTGTCCACTTCAGTGTTGAATAGAAAAATAACTAAACACAACTCACCAAATATTTGTTAAATATAGAAGGTTTATAAGATACTATACTCAAAAAGTATCGTGGATCAAAGGTAGAAATCATAGAAGAAAATCTGAATGGGTTTTAGTATATAACATTTTAAATTGTCTGTAACTTACAAAAGAAAAATGGCTAATATAAATTTAAAAGTTTTACTTCACTAGTAATCAGATACAAATTAAATATTTCTCTATCAAATTTCAAAGACGTTCAAAACACCTGATGGAAAGAAACAAGTCTTTGACTTGATTTTTCACAATGGCAGTTAGCCAGGAGAGCTACCTAACCAGGAGCATGTCAAGAAATGAACCTAGTAAGACGTTTTTACTGCAGTATAACTAGCCTATCCTTACTAACTGCAGATATTCTCTTCTCCTTCCTAGAATAACCTGTTGAGGGACACATGATGATCTCCATTGCAGAAACACAGGCAATGAAATCAAGAAAGTTACTTGTGGTTATACAGTTAGTAAATGGTGGAGCTATAATTAAAATCCATGTGTTTCTGACCTCAAAGCTCATGACATGTGGAGTGAGTATGAATTCCACAATTACATGATTATTGAGGTAATCATCATTCTATTATGAGAGCCAGCTCTATGCCTGAGCAGAACAGGCCTTCGCATGTGCGATACCTTGAGGAAATAATTCTGGATGACCCCAAAGATCACCACTAGCTGCCATGGCAGGGGCTTCTCCTCTCAGCTAGTCAGAGTTCTCACTGTTAGGGTCACTATTGTGTAGGCAGTAATGAGACTTTAATCAACTTCTCGGTATTTCAGTTTTCTCATATGTAAAAATGGATAATAAAATCTACCTCAAAAATCTGTTGAGAAGATTTGCTTTTAGAATAAAAGTGACACTGCCTCAAGAGTTATCTTTCTAAAATGCAAGCTCCATCCCAGTCAATACTATTTGGTCTTCAAAACCAGCTCCAGTATCTTAAGTGAGAAGCCTGTCTCAGTCACCCAATGAGAGATCACTGCTCTCTCCCTCCATGCTTCTACTATGCCTTCCACAGACCTTTGTGATTCTTCACATTGTAACCTAATATTCATTTACTTTTCCACACCCCTTACTATACCATAAGCCACTTGAGAATGGAGTCAATGGCTTAGACATCTTGTGATGCCAGCACCAAGTCGAGGACGGGCATATGGGGGAATTTTTTTTATTAAAAATAAATAAATAAATAAATAAATAAATAAGAAAATAGTCCATTATTTTACTGTCACAAAACCCTATCAGGCAGTTATGATAATTATCTGCATTCTACAACTTGAGTAAATTGAGGTTCCAAGTTACAGTGACTATAAAATCATTCATAGGAGAGCAAGCTTACACTGAATCCAGGTCTCCAGACTCTCCACTCCAGCAAACATGGCCTTTCAAAGACAACAGGAGAAAAGGCCCGCCATAGACCACCTAGACCAGTGATTTTCAACAGGTGTGCCATGGTACACGGTGTGCCGCAAGAATTTTTAAAACATGCAATACCTGACTGTTTAGTCAGGGTGCTGACCTTTTTTTCTTTAGATTATCAAATTAAAAAATGACAGCCAACACAACAATAGCTGTCTGGTGTGAATGAATCAAAATTATAGCCTTTTGGGGTCAGATTGGCAAAAAATTTATGTTTTGGTGTGCTGCAGAACTTTAGTAATTAGTTTGGATGTGCCATGAGATGAAAAAGGTTGAAAATCGCTACTCTAGACCATCATTGCACAAAGGTACTTGGTTCCTCAAAGGTAATAAGGATTCTGAATAGTCTTGGGAAACAGACTTAAAGTACAAGGAATGTTGGCAGATTTGGGTCTAACTCCAGGCTCACTCTATCCTTAACTCTGCTGCCTTAGGGCAAATCTCTTAAACCCAGGGGCCTCAGCTTCCTCATCTGTAAAATGGGGTTTTAAACAATGATGCTCACCATTGCAGGGTTTGATATCAGAATAAAAGTTATATGTTAAACTGTGGTTATTATTATGTCAGGAAAAATTGGCACATATTAAAGGTCTGTGCCACCCAGCTGGTATGGCTCAGAGGTTGAGCCTGGTCCCATGTACCAAGAGGTGACCAGTTGGATTCCCAGTCAGGGCACATGCCCAGGTTGTGGGGTCAATCCCCAGTAGGGGGTGTACAGGAGGCAGTAGATTGATGTTTCTCTCTCATTGATGTTTCTCTCTCTCCCTCTCTCACTAAAAAAAAATCAATTTAAAAAAACATATATTTTTTAAAATGCCTGTGCATGAAGTATTTTTCATACCCAATTTTATTTCATTCCCACAGCAACCCTGTGGAATCCATGCTATTACTTTGATCTTATATTGTGGAAACTGAGACTCAAAGACATTTAAACAACTTGTCTAAGGTCACCCAGGTAGCAATTGGCAGAGTTTGCATTCAGACCAAGGTCTTTCTGAGTCCAAAGCTCTTTGCAGGTTACCCATATGCATACCGGATTAGTTTCAGTGGAGAAAATATGAGGACTCAGATATGCCCAAATTCTGAGGTCAGTGTTAGGTGCTAGGAAGGTTAGATCAGTTTCATGTGTAGCTTGAATGTGTACTAAAACTGTTTGGAACATGTATAAGATAGGGAGGGGGAAAACCAAAAGGAAAGAAGACAGCCAACAATAAATGGCATGCTCCTTAATTTCCCTTTCAGTTAATAGTACAAGAAACACTAGAGGTGATTCATATTCATAGTTCAATCCTTGTGTTAAGTCTTCAAGGTAAAAATCCCATATTGTAATACTGATGTATTATTTCCTCTTGATCTTGCAACTATTTGTTGTGTACCAGAAAATGTTCCAAAACCAAACAGGAAGCTCAGAAAAGTTACAGGAAATATCTGATCTCCTTTACTCTAAGTCAAATGGAAACAAACTCTACTAGGTTAGTCTCTAATTTGCATCCTTAATACTAAGGGATGTTGGAAGAGGTAACTAGCAGAGCAGTGGATGGCTTCAAATCATCCTACAGAGAAACAAAGGCCATTTCACAATAATACAATTTTAAAAATAAGTTGTTTTCTGGTGTTCTCCTCTGTCACATATAGTTCCCCCAAGCTTGGAACAAATACGCCTTTGCATTCGCCATTCAAGCCCAAAAAACCTTCATGCTGTGAATGTGTGTGTGTTTTAAATATATTTTTATTGATTTCAGAGAGAAAGGGAGAGGGAGAAATATCAATAATGAGAGGGAATCACTGATCAGCTGCCTCCTGCATGCGCCACACTGGGGATGAAGCCCAAAACCTGGGGATGAAGCCCAAAACCCGGGCATGTGCCCTGCCAGGGAATCCAACCTTGACCTCCTGGTTCATAGGTCATCGCTCAATCACTGAGCCACACTGGCTGGGCCATGCTGTGAATGTTTCTGATTCATGCATTCACGAGTAAGATTAGGCACGGGTAGAAACAGTAGTGCAGGAAAAAATAAACAAACAAACAAACCCTATTCCTATGGGATGAAAAGTTCTCAAGTGAGGCACTCACACCAAATACTCCCACCTGATGCCCCAAGGCTGTGAACCCAGAAAGATGCTCAGTCCAGGCTAAGAACCCAGACTTGGAGAAAGAAAACTCAACAAAGAAGGGGTGGTTAAGCGGAGGACTCTGACAGGGAATGAAATCGTTTTGTTTGTTCAAATTTATGAGCAAAGGGAGGGTCCGCAATTCTCAACTAATAAATACATTCGGCTATGAACTTTTCCAAAATAGAGCTAATGACACCGGGAGCTAACAGATCTCATAGAAAACTCATTCCTGAGGGACTACCTGTAAAAAACTCTCAGAAGTTTCTGTCTTCACATGATCAAATGCTCAGTAGTACACCCCTCTGCTCACTCTCACCTCCATTCAAAGTGCTATACCCCTCACCACCAATAACCATACAGTCTCTCCTCTGTCCGTGGCCCCTGAAAGGCCTCAGGCAACAGAGCCACAGGACCCGCGGGAACACCCCTCCCCTCCCTGCCAGTTCCATTATTCCGCAGGCAGCCCTGCTTTCCCCAGGAGCCAACAGTCTGCAGCTCCTTCGATGCAGGCACGAGCAGACAGAATGGTGGGAAGAGAGGCTGTGCAAACTGCATGCTTCAGAATCTCCCTCCATATGCATTTGCCAAAGGAACAAAAAGAAGATCAGTGCCAGGAAAAGACAACTGAGATGAGGATGCAGTGGGACCGCGGCTGACTCCGTGCCCCTGAGCAGCAAGGGGCTGGCCAACCACGCATCGGAGCCACAGACCCGAGTCGTTACCTTCAGGATGCAGGCCATGACGCTCTGCCGACCCTCCTGCCACCGAGCAGTGGGCGCGCCTGAGTCAGGGGCAGTCTTGGCGACGGGCTGGAGGCTGGTACCGCGGCAGGACCGCTCCAGCCCACATTCCCGCAGATCCAAATAAGGGGACCTCAGT
>NW_005363836.1:5452019-5465073 GCF_000412655.1 Myotis brandtii | reverse complement strand
TCACGTGCCGTCCCGGGCGCCACGGCTGCCCTTTGGTGCTTGCTACTTTTTCTTTTCTCTTTTATTTCTGTAAATGTTCTGTCGTTCAACTTATACAAAGCCAGCAGCAGGCTGGGGAGAGAGAGCGGTCTTTTCCTCTCCTTGATTCGGGCTCCTCTAACAGATCAAGAAAACTCCTTGCAGACATTTCTTACTTTTTAAAAAGTTTAAATGGGCTTGGGATCACCCCTCTACAGGCATCATCTAAGGATTCTTCAAAAGTAAGAAATTCTCCCTGGGCTATTTAATAAAGCCTTCTCTCTGCTTAAATTCTCTGTGATGGGATTACCTAAAGTTAATAATTTTCCATTAATAAGAGCAGAAATACCTATTAACCAAAGATGCCATGAATTTTACACCATATATTTTATGTACACACATGCACATGTACATATATGTGTGTATATGTATACATATATAATGTATTTCTCTTTCATACTTTAAGCTTGTGTGTTTATGAAAATGTGTGTAAACATAAATACAGTAAATAGAACATTCTTATATATACTTTGATTATATATGTATATAAATTGTGTGTGTGTGTGTGTGTGTGTGTGCACATGCATAGGCAGGACATTACTCTTCCCTGTTACAAGTTTAATTTTTTAGCTTTATTTTTATTGTTGGCATCATTACAGATGGCCCCATTTTACCCCCCTTTTGCCCACCTCCACCTAGCCCCAGCCCCCACCCCCACCCCCTTCCCCCTGGCCCCCATTACACTACTATTTGTGTTTATGTGTCATGCATATATGTTCTTTCTTTTTTTTTTTTAATCCTCACCCGAGGAGATCCATTGCCTTCATAGGTTCCCTGACTGGGGATCGAACCTGCAACCCAAGTATGTGTCCTGATGGGGAATCGAACAAGCAATCTTTCCGTGCACAGGGCCATGCTCAACCAACTGAGACACTCGGGAGCATATATGTTCTTGGGCTAATTCCTCCTGCTATACGTTGAGAATTTGAATGAACTTTGTTGCAACTTCAGTAGCAAGATTAAATCTAAATGTTCCTGTTAGGCTTGGAAATCCAGAGAGGCCATTTCACCATGCAACCTGAACTCTTAGGCTAAACCAGAGTAATACAGCGCCTCTACTTAACAGGCAGGTGTCTGGGAGAAGCAATGTTTTGGGTGCTCTCTACCCATCCTCAGCAGACCCTCACTGAGTGGAAATCAACAAGAAAACCCAATTCTAAGAACCAGCTAAAAGAAGCAGAGTTATTTCTACAAGGAAAGTAACATCACACACAGCAAAAGAAGGGAGAGAGCATTCTTTGTATATAAACAGATTTCTACCACGTGGTCTGTCAGAAAAATCTTAAAAACCAGACCCAAACTATTTACCCAAAAGAGGTTTCACCTACATGGAGTCAGGAAAAGCACTGTGAGCTGCTAGTAGGCAGTGACGTCATGAAATTTGTTCACAAACCACAAGGCAGAAACCAGGCTTTCTAGGATTTGGTGTTTTATTGACGAGAACATTCAGAATCCTGAGAGCAGAATGAATCACAGGAAAAGGGGGCTGAGAGTGAGGATGAACTTTCTGCTCCCAAGGGAAGCTGCTCTTTTCAGTGACCCTGAGAGAACATATTCCTTCCCCCAGCCCCTCCGTCTGCTTCAGAGAGCTGCTCATTTTCAATAAGAACTACTTGATCAGGACTATATATTTTAAACTGCTGCTTTAGCTCATGGTGAGCCAGGAAAACTTACTATTTCATTCATTTATTAATTCAACAAACCTTTATTGGACTATACTATCTTATTTGAGTTACCACTAACTGAAGGGTAAAGGCTTTATTGAGATACTACCAACCAGTTAGGGATGAGAGAATGATTTTTGTGGTCTGGAACAGTGGCTTAGCTCCCGTCAAGTAGGAGAGATAAGAGATACATGATAAGATAATATGGGAGGTTCTTTAACCAAGTGGAAGCAAAGCTCTAAGGAAAGAGGGACTGGGCCTGACAGGGTGGCAGGTGGGAAGGGGAGGGTAGGCAGAGCACACCATGCTCTCTCCAGAAAGTCTGCAGGTCTAGGAGACAACACAGCAGACTCTAGTGAGCAACCTTGCTGAGCACTTCCTTGCTGGGTGACCTTGACCAAGTTTCTTAACTTCTCTTTAGTCCTTAGCCTACAGGATAGGATCTATCCTCGTGAGAATTAAATGAGATAATGCTTGTAAATCCACTCACCTCAATTCCTGGCACTATGAACACTCTTTAGTGCTAATTACCCAAAGAACAAAACCTTTGACTAAAGAAGCTTGTGGGAGAGGATGAATAGGATGATTTCCATTCACCGTGGCTGTCTCAGAAAGATGAGCACTGAGGCCAACATTTAGCGTCTTACAACTTGGGTATCCTGTAGTGAGGGCTTTACTAACTCCATTAGTCTTGGGTATGGCTCTCCCAATTAAACTCCCACCCACCCATGCCCACACTTCTCAAAGCATTATTTTTATTAGCATCTAAAAGTTATGCCTAAATATAGATAGAAACAGAGGTACATTTATAACAACCTAAAAACAAATTCAAGAGATTCTAGAATAAATCTGGACCAGAAGTTCTACAAAAGCAATATTAACAATCACTTTTTCTGAGGGACAGCAGTTAGATGGGAAAGAGCAGTTGGATGGAAATGAAAACAGGTTCAGAACCTATTAGAGGATGAAAGTATAGCCAGATATCTGGGAGCATGGTGGTGGGGTGGAGTGGGGTGGAGGGAGAATATGGCAGGATTTTTTGTTTTGTTTTGTTTTAACACTGGCCAAACTACAGGAATAGCTTAGTCTAGCCCATAGATGTAGCATAATTTTCCAAGTCTCAAGTTATGTGACTTAAAGCCAAAAGCCTGCTTCCAAAAATAATAACAAAATAGAGGCACCTTTCAATTTAATACAATATGCCATTTGATCTCAGACATCTACAGCATATGGATGTTGGCATCCTCAGCTAGTGAGTGGGGAAACGGGTTTGAACCTGGGTAGTTTGACTGATTGGTCTGCCATTTTAACCACTACATTCAGCTGGCCAGTATGTTAGGAGCCCAGTCTCCGTCATTTGGCACCATTCAGATTAGTCTGTTGCCATAGGTTTGGTAGTCAGAAAACCTAGGGTAAGTATGTGTCCCCCCTAGGGAACATACAGGATAAAACCTAGCGTAAGTATGTATGTATGTATATATGTATGCATGTATGTATGTATGTATGTGGAGAATAGATGTACTCTGAGTGTACAGGACAGTAAACTCACTTTGTACCTATCAACCTGCTTTAACCAAGCTGCTGCACATCTCGTCCAGGTCCCCCATACAACCAAACTGTTACCACCTTCTGCCCATGAGAATGACCTCCCACCAAGGAATCGCACTGCTCTATCTCACCTATGGCATGGGGCTGCCATGCCAGTCCTTCCTTCCCTTGATGGAGAGATCCTTGTGGGCTGACCCTATCACCACATCAGCCTCTCTAGGCCCCTCTGGTCTCTGACTGGTCCATCTTCCCTCTCCAATAAGATCTCAACATGCCTTAAGGCTGATACCTTATGAGTTATGACAAGTCTTGGGATAAAATGTCCTATTTAAATTCAGTTTTGCTTCATTATCAACAACCCTATTACAAAGTAATTCTCAGAGCTATAACATGCAGTTTCCTGAGAGAAATAAAATTAAAATGCAGGCTCCCATAACTTTTCCAATTTTATCTTGTACACATATTAATTTAATATATTTATATTCTACACAGAGTCATTTTTTAAGGTTTTAATTGGCTCTCAATTTTTCCCATCTAAAGATTGTAAATGGATCGTAGATATCGTAAAATTCTTTGTGTCATCCACTAGATAAATTATGCTTCCATAGGACACTGTGACTGGAAGATCCATTATACAATGTATGGGGAAGTAATTTTTTTTCATTCTGAGCCAGATTAGGAAATGATTTTTTTTTCTAGGAAGCATTGCACTGTTACAGTTTTGACATAGGAACTTTTTAAAACATGTATCTATCTGTCCATGTCCATGTCATGTCTGTACCTATACTGTGTACATGTATGCCTGTGCCTGTGCCCTTAAAAGGTGAATATTTCTAAGAATATATGGACATATGGGGTTAAGCTTCATTTCCCTCCATTTGGATAGTAGATCATTCCAAAATGTCATACATTTTGCATTCCTAAAACTTGAGCTTACTGCTTTTTCAAAGCCTTGCACAGTTCTAACCCAGAATTCATCATTATCCCTGACTATACTGACACTTCTCTGGGATGAACTCCAAGACAAGTTATGCATGATTTCAAATTGCATTTTAAAAATATTATAGATTTTCTCATTCTCCTTTAATATTCTTCTTTAAGTTCATCTCTGCTCTACCCTTCCTATTGGAAATTCCCATCGTTTTTTTCAAAAGATAATCTTTTTTCAAATGAATCAAAAAAGAAAAATACTAAGATATCTGTTTTTAATTAAAAGAGAACAAAATCTGAAGTTAATGTTCTTTACCTAATTTTCATTACCTAGAAGAATGCAAGTTTTAACCAGGTTTGGTTTTCTTAAAGAATCCCCCTCCCCTGCTAAGATTTTTAAAAACATAATCAATTGAAAGTAAATATGGTTGAAAGCACTGGCATGCAGTTAAATTTGGTTTGTATTGGACTTCTCCAAGGTTTTTGAAGACTCCAGTATTAATTGAGTCTGATATTTCTTAACCACATTTCCCAGAGTTTATTTTCTTCTTATTGTGAGGTTTCTCCCATGTGTGTTTTCCTACACATCTTAGATTTCGCCTCTGAGGCTTGGTAACATGCTGCCTTAAAATATTAGAGTGGAAATTTGAAATGCATCCATGATGGATCTGATGGGAACACCCACAGGGGGGACGAGGGGGGTCGAACAGCTGGCCTCCTCCTGAAGTTTGTTTTGCCTGAACTAATTTTTCTCTAATGATCTGGCCCTCACAAAACCTCTGGAGAGAGCTAGGACTTTTTGCTAATTCTCTGTGTCAATACAAACTCTCACTCTGTATCTGTGTCTGAGCTGTTGTAGGAAAGGTAGAAGAAGAACGTCACGCAGTCCAAAAAAGAAAGATCCAAGGCAGAGTCATCTAAATACACTTGTAGAGAAGCCCCAAAATATAAGGTCTTGTTTTGTGTCCAACAATGTGAAAATCTCTGAGAGCTGCTCACGGCAAAGGTGTGTGAGGTTAGGATGGATGGACACACTGAGAGAGTTAAGAAGCATATCCCATATGAAAAAGGCATTCATTATTTTCAAGAGCAAATATATATGTACATACATACATACATATATGTAGTAAAACAGCGGGCTTAAGAATCTGAAACATTGTCCTGATTTGTTGATTTAACTAATATTTGCAACCCCAGGTGATGTGTTTAGCAATCACAGTTGTGAATTGGCTTTCTCCTATATTCAAAAGCTTCAGTGGCTCTTTATCTTCAGAGGTAGGTACAGTTATAAGCCTGCCAACATTCCTTCCCACCATTATTATCTATTATTTTCTTACACCAGGAGTTGGCAAACTTTGTCAGTTAAAGTCTAGATAATAAATAATTTAGACGTTGCGGGCCATTTGGTCCCTGTCACAACTACTCAACTCTGCCATCGTAGCACAGAAACAGCCACGCAGAGTGGCTGTGTTCCAACAAAACCTTATTTATGAGCCCTGAAGTTTAAATTTCATATAATTTCCAATGTTATGAAATATTATTCTTATTTGATCTTATTTCCCCCCAACCATCAAAAATTTACAGTCCATTCTTGGTTGTGCAGGGATACAAAAACAGTCTGCAGGCCAGGTTTGGACCAACAGTAGTTTGCCAACCTCTGTCTCAATCGCTGCCCTCTGCATTGAGCTGGATTTCACCATCCTTCAAGCCTAGATCAAATTCCATTTGGCCCTAAATGCTTTTAAGACCACCCTAATCTATTATACTTTCCCCTATTTGAATTCCAGCAATTACTGTTTGCAAAATTCTTTCACATCAATCACATCCTATCTGGTGGCATTGCTTCTAGCATTAATTTGTCCTATTACCTAAATCTTTATTTGTGCCTTTTATTTTTGGTCTTCCTTCTCAAAAGGATCACAAACTTCTGGCTTATCTTTTTTCTTTTCACCCTCACCTCTCTGTGCCCCAAGCAAGGAAATACAGCAATTGTGAAGGTGATAGCTAAAAATGGCAGGTGAGAAAGTGTTTGGAACCACAAATTTATAAAACTGAAAATCAGATTTTCCTATCATTTTGGGCAACACTCAAAGATTTTGAGAAGAGAATTTTGGATGTTAATCCCTCCCACACATAATGATATTCTAAGATCTTTATATATTTCTCTACTAGAGGCCTGGTGCATGAAATTCATGCACTCGGGGGTTGTGGGGGGAAGGGTTCCTCAGTGTAGCCTGCACCCTCTCACAGTCCGGGAGCCCTCGGGGGCTGTCCAACTAATGGCTGGGGAGCGGGTCTAAGCCGGCAGTCAGACATCCTTAGCGCTGCTGTGGAGGCCGGAGAGGCTCCCACCGCTGCCGCTGCGCTCGCTAGCCATGAGCCTGGCTTCTGGATGAGTGGGAACACACTAACCACCAGGTAGCAGTTCCTGTGTTGAGCACCTGCCCCCTGGTGGTCAGTGCATGTCAGTGACTGTTCAACTAGTCAACTGTATACCCCCTGGTGGTCAGTGCACATCATAGCAAGCAGTTGAGCAGCCTTAGCATATCATTAGCATATTATGCTTTGATTGGTTGAATGGAAGACCAGACACTTAGTATATTAGGCTTTTATTATATATGACTAGAGGCTCAGTGCACAAAAATTTGTGCACTCGGGGGGGAGGGGGGTCCCTCAGCCCAGCCTGTGCCCTCTCACAGTCTGGGACCCCTCAGGGGATGACCACCTGCTGGCTTAGGCCCGCTCCCCGGGAAATTGGGCCTAAGATGGCAATCAGACATCCCTCTGGCAGCCCGGCAGCCCTCGGGAGATGTCCACTTGCCAGCGGGGAGCAGGCCTAAACTGCAGTCGGACATCCTTAGCACTGCTGAGGAGGCAGGAGAGGCTCCCACCACCACCACTGTACTGGTAGCCATCAGCCTGGCTTGTGGCTGAGAAGAGCTCCTCCCATGTGAGAGCACCCTGACCACCAGAGGGCAGCTCCTGCATTGAACGTCTGCCCCCTGGTGGTCAGTGTGTGTCATAGTGACCAGTCATTCCCAGTCCTTCTGCTGTTGGGGTCAGTTTGCATATTACCCTGTTACTATATAGGATAGAGGCCTGGTACACAGTTGGGGGCCGGCTGGTTTGCCCTGAAGGGTCTCCCGGATCAGGGTGGGGATCCCGCTTGGGTGCCTGGCCAGCCTGGATGAAGGGATGATGGCTGTTTGCAGCTGGTCACACCCCCTTCAGGGTGGGGGTCCCCACTGGGGAGTCTGGGTGAGGGGCTGAGGGCCGTTTTCAGGCTGGCGGGTGACTGAAGCTCCCAACCTCTCCTTTTTTTCTTTTTCTTTTTTATTCTAGGATTTCTTTACCTTCTATGGCTTTCACTGGAGCTGAGAGCCAGCTTTAGCTCTGAGGCTCGGCTCCAGCTCTGAGACCTCGGCTGCTGAAAGCAGGTATCTGGGCTTTGGTTAGTTTCTATAATTGAAACACTGTTGCAACTCCAGCTCTGAGACCCGGCTGGCTGAAAGCAGGTTTCTGGGGATTGTTTAGCTTCTATAATTGCAACATAGTTGCTTAGAGTGCAGCTCAGAGCTGGGCGGCAGCAGGCGGGGAACCTTGGCTTCCTCCATCACTGGAGCAAGCAAGCCTCCTGTTTGCTTCAGCTGCCTGGCTGCCAGCTGCCATCTTGGTTGGTAGTTAATTTGCATATCGCCCTGATTAGCCAATGGGAAGCGTGTCGGAGGTACAGTTAATTACCCTTTTTGTCTATTATTAGATAGGATAAGGCATGTATCAGATCACCTTAGCCTTTTTTTTTATGTTTTAATCAACAGAGTGATTACTTGATTTAGATGGATTTTGCAGTCCATGTGTAATGGCAAGAGTGGCCTGTAATTATCCCTGTGGGTGTTCTCAGTTGATTGAGAAATCTATGATGCTTTTATTCTAAGTGGAAGTTGCCTTATTTCCACTATAATTTTTTTAAATCACTATGTACAGTATTTTTTAATCAGTCATGGTGCATTATCTGATATTTATTCTCATTAAAATGACTCCACTGACTTATGCTCTGATTTTTTTCAGTTCATTCCACTTTATTTTATCTTTATTTTCATTAAAATGAAAGGCATCAAATATTTAAATAACTGAAATGGCAATTTTACTGACATATTTGTAATTAAAAAATAGTAAGAAGTTACATACTAAGTAATGGCATATTCCAAATAAGATTAGTCTTCCCTTTCAAGTGGCAAATTCAGCAGTATTTAAGACAAGCACTGCATAATTGGAACACTAGAAAAATGTTATTTCCTTTATGTTTCATCAGCCTCCGTTTTAAATGCTATAGTTTTCTTCATTTTTAAATCACAATTAAAATTTGTCCTGTAAAAATGGGTGAAAAATAGTAAACCAACTCTCTCCCAATAAACTAGCCTCTTGGTATTTTCAACAAAGGAATATTTATTAGCACAGCCATTGAATGAACCCCATTAAAAAATAAAAATAAATTTAAAAAAGACTGCATTTGTCTAAACGTATAAAAATGTTAGTATCTATGTCCTGCTCTTTTCTTTAACCTGATTTTCCTTTTTCACAATGTTTGGTATTCCTATCACGCCATTTTATCTCTTCCTTCTTTCACGACATCCTTTACTCTTTTTTCCCTGGAAAAGTTTTTCAGTTTAAATTATATAAGAAAATTAAAGACGAAGGAAGATATTTTACCTTGAGAAAGGACCAGTTTGGCTCAAGCATTTGTCTGAATTAAATGCAAATACTCAAAGCAATTGGCAAGATTTGTTAAGGGCCTGAAATTCCACCCTACATGCAAACTAAGAACTATCTGCATACTTCTATGGCTATTGGCTAAAACTCAAGACTCTGGGGCCAGAGATATAGGACTATTTATTATTTACAGTCATAAGACTACTTATTATGCACAGCAATTGCTGACAGGCAGAGTATCAGCATTTGCACCCATTCCCCAAACCCCCGATGCCTACAACATAACTTAAAGAAAACTACCACGCCCGCAGGAACCATGATTTGCATTTAGTAGAAGAACCCTGTGCTTGGGGAATTCTTTTGCAATGGGCAAGAAGTGTGCTGACCTTTTGTTCCTGAGGGAAATGCTATCTCTCTTGTCCAAGCCTGATAACCATACAAACATCCTTGAAAAGATAATCCAGAACAAAGGCATTCACCACCTCCATTTGCAAGATACACAGAAACTTAAGAAATCAATTTATAATTATCCCCTACTAGTAACATTCACCGTACACGCCATTATGAATTTTGACTGTTATAATATGTTCCTATTTTCAACAAATTGAAGCAACCAGAAAAGCATTTAGCATTCCGTAGTATTTGTTGAAGGAATGTGAGCTGCCTCAAATAATTTTTTAGTAAGCAGAGTTTGTAAAAATAATAATGATAATCAATAATTCTAAAGTATACACAGTTTCAAAATAATTGTTATTTCTCCTGTAGCCTCAGACTTCATATTCCATCAAGATACTCTACACTGTAAAATGAAATATTTACTCATTGACTTAAAATCTTTTATTTCCCTTCTGTTTTCTTTTTCTTTTTTTAATATATTTTATTGATTTTTTAAAAAATATATTTAATCATGCCCTTGACCTGAATCAAACCTGGGATCCTTCAGTCCGCAGGCCGACGCTCTATCCACTGAGCCAAACCGGTTACGGCTCCCTTCTTATTTCTTATCTCTCTCTCTCTCTCTCTCTCTCTCTCTCTCTCTCACACACACACACACACACACACACTCCTCTCTTTCTCTTGACCAGAGATTACATAAAATATTACTAAAGTTTTAGGTATATAGAGAGTAGCAATTGAATTACTGCTGAGTAACTGATGCTCTTAAACATTGAAGGTGCTCATATAACCAAATAGGTTTGTTTTTTTCCTTCTATATTACACTTCTTTTTTCCTTCTTGTTTTTAGCAAACACAAATATTCACTTACCAAACCCAGGGAGGAATTAGAGAAAGTATAGACAGGAGTGTTCTTAATTTGCATAATTGCTCTCTATATTTTTTAATGATATGAAGCAGTCACACAGACCTGGCTACTGCACAAACATTAATGATGCCTTAAGTGGGCATCTGTTTTCACCCTGTTTTCAGGCAAGGCAGTGCTATTACTCCAGCTCAGAAAGGAAAGAACCCACCTTATCTGGAGAGGAAAATTTACAACATTCATTAGAAACCCTCAGCTCCAGTACTTCTAATCTTTCTAAAATCCTCCTTTATGTGAGACCTGGCATTTCTCTTGCAACAAATGAGAAGTCTTTCATTACAGATAACTCTGATCTCCCCGTCTCTTTCTGGTCCCACAGTCCACTTAGATTCTCCACTCTCACTCAGGCGTCCATGCGTGTTTATTGCACTAGATCCTGAAATGTGTGTCTGGCATTGAGCCTCTGATGAGAAACATAAACACTTTTCATTTCCTTTCGATGGTAAACTTTCTCCTCTTCTCAGGCGTCTCTAGTCTGATACTGGGGAATGGGAATGACATCACTTAACACGTAATATGTGGTATGCTGTGGGGTCAGCTGAAGGGTAATTTCCAGAAAGCACGCCTATTCAGAAGACAAACCAGTGCTGGCATTGAAGAGGAGCACTTAGCAAAATGATGCATTTGGGATGGCATTTCCACAGGGGACACAGTGCCAGTGACCTCATGTGCCAACCCAGCCATAACCATCAGCAGACTCCTGTGCTTCAGCAGCACCTCAAGTGGCTTCTTTATATAAGATTTGAAATAGCAAAACAATGAGAGTTAGCCAAGGGCTCATCTTAAATAAAAGGAAAGACATGCTGTCAAATGGAATACTTCTAGAGTCTTCTAAGTTTCTCTTAGCTCTGCACCTCAGAGTGAGCATGTCCAGTTATCATTTTTGTTCAAAATGCTGTAAGGCTAAAACCTCAGCTCGCCCTAGCAATAAGCAGTGCACTTTCTCCTAATCCAAAGTGTGTGTGTGTGTGTGTGTGTGTGTGTGTGTGTGTGTGTGGTGTTGGGGGAGAAGGTAAGAATAATATGTGGAAGGATAAAAATACAAACACAGCGTGGCTTAGTGCTTGGGCGTCAACCTATGAACCTGGAGGTCACGGTTTGATTCCCGGTCAGGGCATGTACCCAGGTTGCAGGCTCAATCCCCAGTAGTGCTGTGTGGGAGACAGCCAATCAATGATTCTCTCTCATCATTGATGTTTCTATCTCTCTCTTCATCTCCCTTCCTCTCTGAAATCAATAAAAATCTTTTTTAAAAAAAACGCAAACACAAAAAGGGACATATGTAATACTTTAAACAATAAAGGATTTTTTTAAAAATAACACAAACACAAAATGATATCTCTCTAAAGCCATCATCAAATCCATGCATGAGATAAGACATAAGGATAATCTACTAAGTGACTTTATCTACCTCTATGCAGCACTTTATCCCACCCCTCACCCCCACTTTTCTTTCCACCTCCGCATCTTTTCACATGGCATTCCTTCACCTGGATCATCTTCCCTTCTCTTCAGCAGTCAAAATTCAACTCATCTTTAAATGCCTAATTCAAAAGCTATCATTGACATGCTGATCATCCTAATAGGAAATATTTATTCAACAAATTCATTTGAGTGAGACATGGAGCTCTGAACAAGGCAAACACAGTTTCCGGCAATATAGCACTGCAGCGTTCAAGTCCTCTTCCAAACCCCGTGGTCTTTACTAAGTCTAATGCATTTGGTAGATGGGATCTTTATTCTTCTTTGTGTGAAGCTTAGTTGATGGATCTCTCTGACGGGCCTTCTGGAGATTCTGCTGTTCCCAGAGACCCCGAGAAGGATGTCAGGCCACAGAGCACATCTCCAGACACAGCAAAACTTAATTGTGCCAAAGTGGGAGGTAGAGCTGAATAAGTATAACTGTGGTTTCAGTAAAATAAACAACGAATTGTATAGAAACCTCTGTTTGCATGGTTAAAAAATGTTCCTGGATGTGCTTGTCCACTTTATAACAACAACATTGCAAAAAAAAAATTTAACGGCTGATATTTTTCAGTGTCTTTCTATACTGATATATACTTAATATATACTCATCTAAAGCCATGCTCAGTTCCTACTCAATTAAAAAAAAAACTCCTCTTATTGATTCCTATCTTAGCATTGCTTCTTTTCCATCAAAAAAAAGTGCAAGGGGAAAAATCCAATTATTAGAAGGTTCCAGTTAATTGGGTTCCCATGTAGCTTATTTCCCATAGTCATTAGTCTATTGGGCTACAGCTGGCAAACTTCAACTATGAAGGGTTGCTCTCTGATCATCCACCTGTGGCGTGGTGGGTTCTCTCTTGGCATTTAATCAGTGACTGCAAATGACTCATATTTCAAACAAATGGGTATTTAACAATTTAATAAAAGAACCCATCATCATGAGAGTTAACAAAATAATGAAACCAATAAAATATCAAATACACAATTATAATTACATTGTATACTGGTTAGGTCTCTAATTGTTTCCTGGGTATATGTCTCAGGCTTGTGTAAGTCACAGGCTCCCTGAGGGAAGTGGCTATGTCTTCTCTTTAACTTCCTCTAAAGGCCTATATGATGAAAGACATATAATCAAGTCCCGATTGAAAATATTACGGACCCCCCTCCCTCAACATATAATTCAGCTCAGAAACCCTCCTAACACAAATTATCTGTAAGAAAGTCCAACAAAGCCCTGACTGGTTTGGCTCAGTGGATAGAGTGTCGGCCTGCAGACTGAAAGGTTCCAGGTTCGATTGCAGTCAAGGGCATGTACCTTGGTTGCTGGCACATCCCCA
>NW_005363836.1:5432619-5451984 GCF_000412655.1 Myotis brandtii | reverse complement strand
GAAACATCGATGAGAGAGAAACATCGATCAGCTGCCTCCTGCACACCCCCCACTGGGGATGTGCCAGCAACCAAGGTACATGCCCTTGACCGCAATCGAACCTGGGACCCTTGAGTCCGCAGGCTGACGCTCTATCCACTGAGCCAAACCGGTTAGGGCTAAAATATATTTTTAAAAAAAGAAAGTCCAACAAAGCTCTTATTTCTTTTTCTCATGGAAATTGCCTTGAAAATGCAATTTTCACACACACACACACACACACACACACACACACTCATACACACACAACAATCAACTTCTTGCCCACCCCAAATCACTTCTTTTTTGGTGTCCCTATTTTGTTGATGTTCTTAGAATGTGTCCAGTTTTCCTACTGGGTAACCCAGCATGCATAGAATAAAACCATATTGGGAAAAATAAACGAAATAAAAGGCATTTTATATGCTCAGATACCTGGCCAGAATTTCAACAACTGTTTCTGACCCCTAGGTAACTTTTCTTAAATAAAATGCTTCATTAAGGTATCAATATACTATTGAGTAGCCATACTAGACCATTTGCCCTAGAAAATTAAATTTCTTGGATGATGTGGTTTTCATCACTAAGATACTTGGAAACAAAAGCCCTCTTAATATTCTTGCCGGAGTCAATGAAATCCATAGAAGTTGAAAAATTATCACAATCTATATCGTTTTACTGTTGCATGAATGTACTTAGAGTTGAAGATGCCTAAGAAAGAATAAAAGAAACTAAGAATTCATTGTCATAAAATTTACTTCCACTGCCAGAAGAGAATCGTTTCAATTCCATTTTCATATCCTAAGTCTCCATGTGTATTACAGCTCCCCTCAAGTCGATATAACTTGTTTACCAGCAAATTTCAAAGTGAGAGTGAACTTTTTACAGCACTCTCATTGCAGCTGCTGGCTTAAAAAACCTGTGCCACTATTTGTTATATTTTTAAAAGCAAACATCTCCTAGTCTAATTCTTATGCATCATCTAAACTGTGTTTCTCATCGAGGTTGTGTGCAAATACCCTGAGTTTAAAAACAAATATGATTTTGAAAGACACTGTGTTGCTCTAACAAAGGGAACATTGTCCATCTTCCCTGACAGCCTCTCTCTAATTAAAGAGGCCCTGATGCTCTGCAGAATGCCAGGCTCCTAAACACCCCCTCCCGCCCGCTGTTTTCACTGCACAAACAGTGGAGGAAGCAATTTGTAGCTTACGGGGCTCTCCTTCCTAGAAGAAAATTTAATAATGTCCCAGAAGAGATGGAAAGCAAAATTTCCTGATGGAACATCTACTTCTTTTAAAATACCACTGGTTGGGAGATTTGGTTAGAAAAGGGATTTCCCTTTACAACCACCTCTGAGCTGTGGGTAGTCAGCCTCGTTTTTTGTGTTGTTGTTTTTTTTAACAGTGGCCTTTCACTCATTTTATCCATACTGATAACCATCTTTGAAATTTGATTTTCTAAAATCTGGCTCTGCAAAAACACAAAAGCTGAGCGTTCATTTCATGACCAGAAAATGGCAGTATCAACTTCCTCACTTTCTAAATAGCACCTTAAGGTAAACATTTTACACAAACAACCCAAGATGTGCTTTTATACACTAGCTGTATCTATTCTGCAATCATGTGCTCCACGTTAGAGCTTACAAAGAGAAATTTTTCTCTGTGTTTGTAAGCTTAATCTAAGTATTTGTTTATTGAAGCTCAAGTCTACAGCACTTCGTTGTGCACACATATCTCTCTACACCTCGATAAAAAGAATGCAATAATATCTAACACAACACCAGCCTGTTTCTAGTTTCTTTCCATTTCTTTATAAGAACGGTTTATCCAGTTACAGATAAAGCATACATACTTTAAGTTGGGGCAAAAGTAACAGCAATAATAATACTCTATATTCATGCTTTAAAAGTTCCAAAAGAGTTAATTCCTATTCTATCATTTGACCTTCACAGTAAGCTTGTGGATCAAACAGCTGGTAAATGTTAAGGGTGAGGCAAAGTCCAATTCTCATGCTCTAAACCAGAGATCAGCAAAATTTTTCTGAAAAGGGCCAGATAGTAAATATTTTAGGCTTTGTGGGCCATATGGTCTCTGTCACAACTAATAAACTATGCCACTGTAGAGCAAAAGTAACCATAGACAACATATTAATGAATGAGTATGACTATCTTCAACTAAAATTTTATTTGCAAAAATGGGCAGTGGGCTAAATTTTTCTGGTGGGCTATCATTTGCCAACTTCTGCTCTAAACCACTATGCTTTAAAATCCTAAGAAGAAGCGCTGGCCGGGTAGCTCAGTTGGTTAGAGCATCGTCCCAATACACCAAGGTTGTGGTTTTGATCCCCAGTCAGAGCCCATATGAGAATCAACCAATGAATGCATAAATAAATGGAATAAATCGATGTTTCTCTCTTCCTCTCAATAAATAAATAAATAAATAAACAAACAAACAAACAAACAAATAAATTCCTGAGAAGGTAGAAGTCAAAAGACAATTACAGGTCAAAAATGTTATTGATCTACATGGGATTGCAGGTGGAGCTATCAAAAAAAGGCTTTATGGAAGAGGGACCATTCTAGTGAGGGCCTGAAAGTTTGGTTACATCTACATATGGGCACCAGAAGATTGGGGTTTCATGTGAAAGAAGCAATTTGAGCAAAATTCTGCAGATAGGAGGTGGAGTGGGGTGTGTACAAGAATAGGAGGTGGTTCGTTTTGACTGATCAGAGATATATGAAGAGAACCAGTGAGATATAAAAGGTGAGATTGACCATAGGTAAAATATTGAGCAAAAAGATATAAGCTCATTCCATAAAAAAAAAACGGGAAACCACTGTATAGTTTGTGAGTAGAGGGGTAGCATGAGAGAGAAAATAATTATTCCTTCTCCTCTATGATGACCAGAGAAAGGTGTGCCAGAGGGGCTAAGAACTGAGCTGGGTCCTAATGAGTGAGGATGCATTTCCAGTCATTGCAGTAAACTGATCTGACATCGAAGAATTCCAATGGAAGGTGGCTTTGAAAAACTGTACCCACGGACTATGACAGTGGTAAAAGAGCTTACCATCTGCCTAAATCATTAGTGGGAAAGAGTCAAGTGTAAGAATCAGAATCCCAAGTATTTTCCAGGGACTTAGGTTGAACTTGACTGGATGGTTCTTCTGCTCCACTGGAGACTGGGGTCATTCATTCTCCCGCATTCAGCTGGTGACTCAATGGGGCTGAGTGAGACTGAAGGTCTAAGAAATCTTCATCCATATGTTTGATTGGGTCGGTGCTCCTCCACTCAGTCTCTGCTTTTACATGTAGATAATGTGGGCTTCTTCATAGCATGGTGGTCCCCTAAGGTAGTCAGGGTTGTAACCAAATAACTGGCCTCCATAAAGAAGCGTTCCAAGTGGTGAAGAGGAAAGCTGGGAATCTCTTAGGGCTCAGTCTTAAAAGTTATGTGATGTCACTTCTGCTGCATTTCTATTAGTCAAAGTCCAAGAAAAGGGGTGCCCAGAACTGGGGGGGGGGGAATAAACTCCATCTCTTGATGGGATAGTGGCAAGGATACATTGCAAAAGAGTTTGCAGGAAAGGTGATGTTGTTTTAGCATTCTTTGGAAACATAATGTACCATAGAAGTTTAACATAAAAATTAAGCCAGAACCAATGAAACCTCTAGGGACTTCACAGAGGCAAACTCAAAACCACTTCCATAACCCAAGCCTTAGGGGACTCACATGGAAAACCAACCCTGCTGAAAATGAACTTGTGATCAAAAATTATAAACCACAAAGGAAAACAGGATGTAGGCACAGCAGAGAGTGGAAACTACTCACTGTGACCTGAGATAATGAAGAAAATGAGACTTAGAAATAATCACATTTAAAAGGTACACGGTTTGGCTCAATGGATAGAATGTCGGCCTGCAGACTCAAGGGTCCCAGGTTTGATTCCAGTCAAGGGCATGTACCTTGGTTGCGGGCACATCCCCAGGAGAGAGTGTGCAGGAGGCAGGTGATCGAGGTTTCTCTCTCATCGATGTTTCTAACTATCCCTCTCCCTTCCGCTCTGTAAAAAATCAATAAAATATATTTTTTTTTTAGTTAAAAAAAATAAAAGGTACAGAGTGAAGGGTAAGAAACACAAAATATAAAGCAAGAATTGAACAGTATAAGAAATAGTCATGTTTGAAAAGTATTAAATTGAAATTTTAGCAATAAAAATCCTTAACAGGTAGAAAGAGAACTAATAAAATAGAAAATAGACCTAAGAAATTATTCCAGTACAAGTAAAGCACAAAGATATAAGTATTAAAAATATAAAAGGAATATTAGGAAACTAGAAAGTTAATATAAGAAAGTCTCACTCATATCCAACAGGAATTCTAGGAGGAAAAGATGAAGAGGATGAAAAAGATGCAATATACAAGGAGAAAATGGATGAAAACTTTCCAGAACTGAAGAAAAGTGTGTAGATTTATGGATCACACCAAATCTCAAGCAAAATAAGTAAAAAATAAATTCACAACTATACACATTTTAGTGAAATGGACAACATCCCAAAAAAGCAAATCTTCAAAGCTACTGGAGGAGGAAAACAAGACACATTAGCAGTTAGAATGACTGAGTTCCCCTCAGCAACAATAGATAGATAACAGAATAACATATTTAAAGTGTGAGGGGAAATGACTATCAACCTAAAAATCTGTGTGGTACTAAGTTGTGATGACAATGAAGGCAAAATAAAGCTCAGATGGTAAAGGACAGAAAGCATAAGATCAGATTTTTTTGTTACTCAACTTTATTGCAACATAGTTTACGTATAACAAAGTACATCTGATAGAGTAGGCAGTTAGACAGGCATGAGCAAAGCAGGAACAATAGATCAGGTATGGAATGTCACAGGGCAGAAAGTCCCAGGTACATAGCAATGGGCAAAACTAGAGAAAATGACTGTTACATGCTAGGACCTCCCCCAAGGGGACCTTTCTTCCCCTGACCTGTCATTAGTCATGAGGTTTAGACCCCCTTAAAGGAAGATCAGGGGAGCCAGAGAATAGCTTCATACAACTCCCATACAAACCCTTGCATGACCACTCTCTTAAGCATTAAGCCCGCATCAAATAATGTTAGGAACAAAGTCTCATATCTACTGACCACAGAGACAGAGTATGGGTCAAACTAGAGATAACATCTAGGCCTCAGTTGTGTTTCAGTTCCAGGCCCAGAAAAGCAACAAAAACGGACAAAGTGACACTGTGGCTGACATCAGGACCAGATAGAATGACTAATGACCACCTGACCCTAGCAACAGCCAATCAGTAGAGACCATAACCCCGAAAAGATACACCTGGAAAGCTGTTGAATATTCTATTGAGATCCTCCCCTAAAATCCCCACCTTTAGGGGACAGATAAAAACTCTTAAGATGAAGGACCCATGTGTGTTCTCTTACTGTCTCTAGAACATACTCACACCTTTTTTTCTCAGGTACATACCTTTGCTTTCTTTCTCCTAAGCTCCAAGGGCCCTTCTTTTGCCTCTGCAAATTGTTTCCTGAGTCCACGCATCCCAGCTGGCTCACTTCTTTTACCTCCGTGACTTTCTGAATAAACTTCGTTTATTAGAGTTCTTGGCTCTGAATTCTTTCTTAGCCAGACTCAAGGACTGAGGTCTAATACACCACTAATAACACATCCATTTTAAAAGGATAGTTTGATGAATTTTAAAAATAAACACAACCTTTCCCTGTCTGGTGTGGCTCAAATTGGTTGGAATCGTCCCATATACCAAAAGGTTGCAGGTTCAATTCCCAGTCAGGACACATACCTAGGTTGCAGCTTCCATTCCCAGGAGGGGTGTGTATAGAGGCAACTGATTGATGTTTCTCTCTCACATCAATATGTGTGTGTCTCTCTCTATCCCTTCCCCTCTTTCTAAAATCAGTGAAGCATATCCTTGGGTAAGGATTAAAAAAAAGAAACTTTTTAAAAACAAACAAACACAGCCTTGTAACTACTACCACAATCAAGGTACAGAACGTTTCCCTCACCAGGAAAGATTTCCTTGTGCCCCTTCTCAATCAATTTCTCCACTCAGCTCTTGTCCCTTAGCAACCACTGGTCTACTTTCAATCAATACAAATTAAATTTATTTCCCCCCCTAGAGTTCTGTTAATGGAATTATATTGTATGTAATCTTTGTTTCTGGTTTCTTTCACTCAGGTTAATGTTTTTGAGATCCATCCATGTCATGTGCATCACTACTTCATTCCTTTTTATTCCATTCTACAGAGAAGAGAACTGATGTTTCAATATTAATTTTTGACAAACGAAAATTTAAGTTAGAATATACTCTTAGGGTTAAAGAGGGTCTGTACACAATGATAAAAAGCAAATTATGCCAAGAGAGTAAAGTAAGTGTGAATCTCCATGCTTCTAACAATACAATTACAAAGTATTTAATGTAAAAACTGACAAAATTTCAAGGAGCTAGTTAAACATTCAACACCACAGTATATATTTTTTAAAATTGCTTCTTTTAGAAATGGATAGATCAAGCAGTCAAAAGTGAGTAAGGATATAGATAGAAGATAGGGGAGAGGAAGTGTTGAAATTTACAATAAGATGGTCAGTGGAGGCTTTGCTGAGAACGTCATCCATTAGCTGAAGGGCCTCTTACACTTTTACACGCTCGTATAACAAAGCATGATCGCCTGGCTACACCGGCATGGAGGTGATGTGAAGGGGTTAACACCATTAGCTGTTTTGTAGGACACTAGGGACCATGCTTCTGGGGAAGATTTAAAAACAGAAGTGGGATCCTTTTTTGTTTTCATGAAATAAAGACTAAAATAACAACAGTAATAAATAACATTAACTGATCACTCAGCTTGTATCAGGCAATATGCTAAATAGTGTGCATGCATTCTCTCTTTTATTTATTTTTTTAATTTCTTTATTGGTTAAGGTATTACAAATGTGTCCTCATTCCCCCATTAACCCCCAACCTCCCCCACCACACTCATGCTCTCATCCCCCTGTTGTCCCTGTCCATTGGTTTGGCTTATATGCATGCATACAAGTCCTTTGGTTGATCTCTTCCCCTTTCCCCCACCCTCCCCTACTTTCCCTCTGGGGATTGATAGTCTGATCGCTGTTTCTCTGTCTTTGGATCTGTCCCTGTTCATCAGTCTTTGTTGTTCTCTATATTCCACAAATGAGTGAGATCATGTGGTATTTATCTTTCTCTGACTGGCTTATTTCACTTAGCTAAGTGCCCATCAGCAGATGAGTGGATTAAAAAACTGTGGTACATCTACACAATGGAATACTACGCTGCATTAAAAAAAAGAAGGAATTCTTGCCATTTGCAACAGCATGGATGGAACTGAAGAGCATTATGCTAATCATTCTCTCTTTTACTTCTTGCATCAACTTTAGAGTTCACAGGAGAAAGTGAGTCTCAAAGAGATGGTTCATGAATAGCAACATCAGGACTTGAACTTGTTTCTAACTCTAGAATCAACACTTAACACTACCAGACCATATTGGTCAACCCAAAACGGAGTATTCGCAAACTCCCACCATTAACTGCCTCTTCTGACAGCACAGTACATTCCTGACCCAAATCCCTACTCTCTAAACCACAGGGCAGTTCATTCTTATTCAAACTGTGGAGCAGACTCAGCTGGATTATTTCTCACCTAAAACATTCCATCTGTGGAGAAGCAAAACAGGCTCTTTTTTTCTTTCTTTTTTTTTATAACAGTCCCCCTGGGGCTGGAAGTGAGAGGCAGCAGGGTGCCAGGGCCCTGGCTCACAATCAAACCTTGGAGATCAGAGCTGGGGAATGACATGCAGAACCAGCACATCAAAGCAGTGAAGGAGCTGCCTGAAAGCAGGCAGCTCGGAGTAGACCCAGCTCCCTGCTATAGGTGGGACTCTGCAATGTTCCTTAGACAACCATTCCCTGATTGCCCATAACCATAATAGCCAAGGCCTTGCATTGCATTTGCATGGATCTTTGCTGCCCCGTGACCTCAATTCTCACCTCATCCCTGATCATCTTACAAATAATAATAATGTTTTTAATGCAAGACACACTCGAGGACTCATGGATTTTAGAAAGCTGTAAAAACTAGAACCTGAATGAATCCCATGTTTATGTTACCTAAACTTAGGTTTATGAAACTTAGGTTTATGAAATTGACCCTTTTCTATAATTTGAATTATGCCTTACACAAAAGAATGGAAAGGAATTACTCATTGGTATTCTGCAGAGAATGTGTTGTTTTCTGAAGAAAGATTATGTGGAGATAAAATATTGAGAAGATCCAAATAAAAAACCTTGGAAAATAAACATTATATTAGCTGTTACAAAACACTGTGTATGTTGGCCACCTAGTATGAGGTCTGGCATGTGGCTGGTGCTAAATAAATGTTTAATGACAACAATGAATAATTATGACACTTTAGAAGGTTTGGAGCAATACTGTTTGTTGAATTAAGCAAAATGAGTACTTTACTGTGTTTACATGAGCAAAATTAAGGGACAGATGAGCAATTGTTAAGTGAATTTAATCAACCTGGATCATCTACTGTCTAAGCTCAAATCCCCATTCTGCTGTATATTACTTGACTTCTCTGTGTCTCAGTCTTCTCTGTAGAATGAGGATTATGAGCTTATATCCTTCTAGAGCAGATATGAGGATTACATTAAATTATAAACGTCAGCACATGGCACAGTGCCCAGCATGCAGTGAGCACTTGGCCCTTGTCTTTATTATTATTTCTTTGGGCCACTTCCTCTATTGTTTTACCTTGGTGAATAAAATGCAACCATAACAACTCTAAAGAGACTTCTTAACTAGAGGGTTCTAAACTCTTACAACACAAAACTCCACATCAAAGCTGACTTTCTCCCATGGTTACCGTGATGGTTAATGTGGTCACTATTACATAAACACTGGACTTTTATTCTTCTCTTCAAAAAACACACTTGTCCTTAATGAAAACAGAAAATTGTTCTTTTAATTCATATTTTCAGAAATGTATTCTTATTAGACACCATTTTAAATCAAAATAGATAGATATGTAAGAAATGTCCCTGTAGGCAGTGGGCTAGAAACAGCTTTGGCTTTAGTATTAGAAGGACCAGAGAGAAGGTTTTTATGAAGGAAGAATCTGTCTATTTGTGGTCACTGTAGTTCAGGTGCTTGGCCCATGCTAAGAATTCACTAAGAGAATATGTATGAGAGTGACACTGTTATAATAACCTGGGTTTTATTTCACAAGAAAGTAGGGAAGGGAAGACTAGATAATATAGGCATGCCATTTATACAGCTTTGCTAATTTAACACTCTCCAAGTCTGTTCCCTGTTGATGGATGGGGAAAGGGACTGGACAAAGGTGCTTTGGATGCATGCTCAATAAGGTTTGAGTGATGTGGGAAGGTGCCTACCTGTCTGTCAGTTACACCTGGGAGTGAGTCAGTGGCCAGAATAGCATGGCCACGGCAAGGGCCTGAAAACCTGAATATTTAAACTTCTGAACAAAGGAGCCCTCTCTCTAGGCTCTTGCCTCTCCAGTTTGCCTGCACTCCTAACTCCTGTTGTAGGGGGAATGTGCTCCCCTGCATATCCATTGCCCTGTATACTCCACACAATGGACTGATGAACTGTACTAACTGATGCTGGACTGGACCCTGGCTGCAGCATGGAACAGAAGCTCTGGATGCTGTTGGCTTTGCTTTTGGCTTTGCTGAACCCACAGCTGGACCTTTTCAGGACTGATTTAAGGGACATGGGACTTTATATCCCAAGGAATATAACTCCACACCAATAAAAACCATTCATCCTCCAGTGAGTCTTAGAAAAATCTTTTTCTGAAGATGTTGCAAGAGCCACCCCACCTCCACTAGTGTCGGGGAAATTGGACCCCCTAATTTCTCCAGTAACAAGAGTACCTAGTTGATTTCTCTCTGTGACACCAAGTTGTTTTCTCCAACTTCACCCTCCAAAGATCATGTGGTACAGTGGAAAGAAATCTAAATCAAACAGACCTGAGTCAAGTCCCCAACCTTCTACTAGACCAGTGGTTCTCAACCTTGGCTGCACATTAGAATCACCTGGGAATCTTTTTAAAATCCTGATTTCTGGGCCTCATCCTCCGGAAATTCTGTTTCTTTGTTACTAATGTTGTGGCCCCACCCCATAACAAAGAAACAGAATTTCCGGAGGATGAGGCCCAGAAATCAGGATTTTAAAAAGATTCCCAGGTGATTCTAATGTGCAGCCAAGGTTGAGAACCACTGTACTAGACTGTGATCTTCATCAAGATAATCTTTCTAAATTAAAGGTCAGTTTTCCGTCTGTAAGGGGGGCAACCTCTGTAGGATTATTATAAAATCTGGAGACAAAAATGTAAAAATTTTCTGGACCTAATAGCACTCAATATATGGTACTTATTCTTACATAGATTTCCCTAAGGATTTATCATCCATGAATTCACCTAAAGTTTAGTTGATTCTATTTAAACCAGCCAATAGTTTCTCTTCCTCACATTTTTCCATCTTTGTGTGTGAATGCAGAATAGTATAGTATAATGAGCTTACATATCAGGGTTCAGAACTATCTCTGACACATAGGAAGAGGGTTTACTCGAAGGAAGGCAAAGATAGAAAAAAAAATCCTGATCTGCCATGCACTGCCTCAGTGACCTTACGAAAGGATTTAATGTCTCTAAGCCTCTTAGATGGCGAAATTTTTTAAGTTGAGAAAAGAATAATAAACCTAACCCATGAGGTTGTTAAGATGATTAAATAATGGCTCAGTTACAGCTTTATCTGATCATCTCCCACAGAGAATCAGGTTTAGTGAGCATTTAGAAGGTAATCAATAATGGTGGATGAATAAAGGATTGAATGGATAAGTGAAGAAAAAGACAGAACAGAAAGAGGGGAGGGGAAAAGGAGGAAAGAAAGAGGGGGGAGGCAAAAAGGGAGGGAGGTTTGGAGGAAGGGAAGGAAGAAAGAAGGGAGGAAAGAGAAGAAGAGAGGAAGGCAGGCAGGAGGGAGGAAGAGAGAAAGGGATGGAGAAAAAATGTACCCTACAGATATTTCAGGACATAAGTACCTTATATTAAGCTTTTGATTGTAATACATGGGGTAGTCAAATCTAGAGGGCAAATCCTAAAGGAAGCCATTTGTAAAAATTAACGCTACCTACATGCCTGTCATCTCATCCTTCCCAGACCTCATTAAGCATCTAGAATACCTTGGAAAAGCACCAAATACCAAATCATGAAAAATGGAAGAAAAAATTCCCAAGGCAAAAGAATCATTTTACATTTTCTCAAGCATCTTTTTCTTCAGACTGAGATATTTCACACAAACATATTTCATGTGATTCAAATAATTAAGTGAAACAAATATTAAGCAAGTTAACAGAGTAGCAAATAACAAATATCTTTAGATTTCATTGCCATTGTTCTAAACCTTCAATAAGATATAAACATTTTGTACTTAAATTGGCAGCAAATTAAGAATGGATTACCAGTTCTCTTAGAATTATTTGAAGAAAATATTATTTGAGTATTTTTATAGAAGAGAACACATACATTTAGCATTGTTTGTTCTTTAATAAAAGTAGCAAAAAAAGCTATTGAAATCAATTAAACCTTTTTAATATGGAGGTAGCATCCAAAATGCAATGAAAATAGTCTATATTAAACAGTCATACTTTGCATTTTTTTTAAATGTATCAGACATAAATTTCACAGCTCATAATTAATTCCCAGTGACCACAGCACCATTAATGTTTAATCAAAGCAGAGCTGCTGTGAGTGCTACTGCTATTTCACCATGGTTAGTAGGGGGCTGTTTTCAGGCTCAGAAACCTTATTTGTTCTGTATAACAGAGACTGACTTCTGAAAGGATTGCCAGATGTACCCTGTATTCCCAGCTAATAACCTACAGGTGATGAGGACCAAACTCTGTGTTTTGACTCAAAAAAAAAAAAAAAGATCTAGTTTCACAGATAATTACACCTTTTCATAGACCAGGGATTTGGGGTTTTATATTCTGGGTGATGTTAGATTTAGGAGGTATATATTATTGAAAAGTAGTTTCTCTATACGTATAAAGGGAATGTTCTACAATCAATTTGCCATCCTTATGTTCATAAAGGTATGTTTACAGGAGATCCCCAGGTAGCATGGTAACACTGCACCAGGGAGCAAATGTAATATAAGTTCACAGAACTTTTCTGACATAAAATCACCAGAGGAGGAAATGATTTCAGTGTGGTTTAGGAAGGCCCCAGGCAAGCTATTCTCCAATTCAACATCAAACAACACAAGGCAGAACCAGGACTAATACTCAGTGTTAAACCAGGTAAGAAGTCTAAGTAAAAACAAGGGTTATCAACTTAACAGAAACCCCACTGCAAAGAAAAATTAATTTTCTTACACCTAATACCTTTTCATAAAGGACATAAATTGGTCATTTAGATTTAAATATTAAAAAAAAGTATACACACTTTGGATAATTATAAAGCAGTGTTTTTTAAAGTGCATTTCATTTTTTTAATTGAGTTATCAGCTGTTAAGGAGTATATACATGTTTGGGAACTATATATATAATCAAGATTTTTCTAGAAAATAATGTCATGTTTATTAAATCTAATAAAATGTCTAATAAGAAAAGATTAAATCTTGCTAACCTAATTGAATATAAGTAAAAGCCAAACTGTTTTAACATATTTTATGAGATTTATACACAAAGATACCTCTTGAAGACATAGGTGTATTAAAATATTTGTAAAAATTATAAAAATATATGCCTTGTAAACCTTAAAGATATATAGACCTTAAAGACATACACCTTAAATATCGTATGTATTTTAAAGAAACATTTAAACAGCATAAAAACATATTTTTAAACAGTGTGGCTTTTATATACACACACACACACACACAAAGAGATTTTCTAGCATAAAAATGTTAGTGAAATTAGTAATTTCAATTTTATTATTCTCTTTTTTCCAAGTTCATAAGATAAACATGTATTGTTTTTATAATACATTTTTAAAAAATATTATCAGCTTTAAATTTTTTAAGCTTATTAACTCCCTTATTTGCAAATTTGAGATGTAAAATAAATTTGATTAACAATTAGCTACACAAGTAAAATTAGTTTCCTCACTTAGTAATCACACCACCCAATATCAAAACCTCCACAATGTAGCAGTAAATAGTCAATAAATGACCTATAAGTGCTTATACAATGGATACACCTTTCCAAGGACTCCAGGAAGAGATCTACTTGAGCAACTTTAGCCCAATAAAAACATCATGGGTGAGAGTCAATGTGGATCATTCCATGGGATTGTGTGGTTCTAAATTAAGTTCAGAATTCAGTGCAACTTCATTATAACTGCAACTTCAAATAGCATTGACTGCAAAACCTTTAGAATCCAAGGTTTATTAAATGAAATGCCCATTAGAACCCAGGGTTTATTAAACGAAATGCCCAACCTTTTCTCCAGTCCCATTAGCTCCCCACCACTCTATGCATGGATGTCTAAGCCATTAAATAATGGGGGAGCACAGCAAATTTTTCCCAGCTTAAAATATCACCTCCACTGTCCTATCAAGATGCCTGCATTTCCTACTATTCAAGACTTTTAGCCAAGACAGTAACACTAATACGGGAAAATTGGACTTGAATGCGTGGTGTTCCCCTGGGCAGGATGGTTCCTGGGTTCTTTGTCCAGTGGAGTCGAGTATGAAACCATGGATGAAAGATGGTATAGCAAAAGGTGGAAATTTATTGAGAAACAAGCACAGACTCCCATGTGGGGATGGGGAAAGAGTCCCAACCTTTTCCTTTGGTTTATAAAGGCTGCAGATCCTTGTGCCTTGATATCCCCTCTGATTGGTCACTATCCCCCTTAGATTGGTTACTATAGCAACTCCAGAGCTCAGATCTCACATGAAGTACCACATGAATTGTGAAGTACGTGAGGTCCCCTCCTTCTTCTCCCTTATTGTTTCTGTATTCCCTCTGGGCATTCTTCTTTCCTCTCTGAATGAGGGGCTTCCTTCCCTTTATTCTGTAACTGTATACCTTTCTGCAGCTCCCAGCTCCCTTATCTTATGGAAATGTACCCTTTGCAGATCTGTAGCCCTGTGCTTTTTCCATGGACCCCTTAATTCCTAAAATTTCTTAAACCTGCCTATTTCACCCCTAAAAACTCCTTTCAACACCAAAAAAAAATAAAGAACCAAGACTTTCACAGTTGGGAATGATGACAGATGATTCACTAGAATAAGTGAACAAAGTTAACAAATGCAGAGGGTGGGGAAGAAGGGCATATATCCAGGGGGATGGAGTAGTGCCTAAGTGTAGGGAAAGGCAAGGCACATTTGGAAAGACATGGACGACTCTGACAGTGAGCCTCAGAGGACAGATTTTATCTTTAGGGGATAACAATTTATTGAAGATTTCTGACCAGAAGATAACACAATCACTGTGGGGCTTTAGGCAGACGATAGAATGAGGCAAGAATTATTAAAGGTAAGAAGACCCCGAGATGCCAGTCAGTGGTTCAAGCAAGATATGATGAAGGCACGAACAAAGGTATAGGTGGAGGAAATGGAGAGAAGAGAAGCTAGTGGACATGGATCAAGAGTAAAGGAAGATTCAGATATGACTTCAGGAAGTAAAAAGATCAAGGAAAGGTTTTTACCAATGAAAGGGATACCTGGGTATGCTTTAGGCTATGGGGAAGGAGCTGCCAAAAAGGAACAAATTGAATCAAAGTCTGGGGGAAGAAGGGGATCCATGAAAAAGAAAAAAATTACATTTTCTGAACATTTACTGTGTGTCAGACCAAGGCTAGGTTTTGTAAACACATATACAGGGTGTCCCAAAAAATGTATACACACTCTGAATAATGGGTTAAATCTGAAAAGAAAGAAACATCAGTTAAGCAATCAGCTGATAAGTGTGTATACAAACAAAAGACTCCGGGGCAGCAGATAGTACATTAGCCTGAAGCACATACTAGATCAGTGATGGTGAACCTATGACACGCATGTCAGAGGTGACACGCGAACTCATTTTTTTGGTTGATTTTTCTTTGTTAAATGGCATTTAAATATATAAAATAAATATCAAAAATATAAATCTTTGTTTTACTATGGTTGCAAATATCAAAAAATTTCTATATGTGACACGGCACCAGAGTTAAGTTAGGGTTTTTCAAAATGCTGACATGCCGAGCTCAAAAGGTTCACCATCACTGTACTAGATAATGTATAAAATGAAAACAGAATGAATTGAGTAGACTGTAAGAACAGAAAAGGAAGTTGGGTGCAAGGAACATAATGGCAGGTGAAAGTGTCTTAAAAAGATAAGGACAGCTGGCTGGCATGGCTCAGTGGTTGAGGGTCAGCCCACGTATCAGGAGATAAGCAGTTCCATTCCCGGTCAGGGCACATGTCCGGGTTGTGGGCTTGATCCCCAGTAGGGGGCGTGCATGAGGCAGCCAATCAATGTTTCTCTCTCATCAAGGTTTCTATCTCTCTCTCCCTCTCCCCTCTTCTCTCTCTAAAAATTCGATAAGCCCGGCCATCATGGCTCAGTGGTTGAGTGTCGACCTGTGAACCAGGAGGTCACAACTCATTTCCTGGTCAGGGCACATGCCCCAAAATGCTGATGGATCCCCAGTAGGGGGCGTACAGGAGGCAACCGATCAATGATTCTCTTTCATCATTGATGTCTCTCTCTCTCTTCTCTCTCTCTCTCCCCCCTTCCTCTCTGATATCAATAAAAATATATTAAAATAATAAAATAAAAATTTGATTAAAAAAAACTACTTAAAAAAAAATAAGGACAATTAATCACAAAACAAGAAGCTCAGAAACAGGGCAGTTCCAGGGTTGGTGAGGTGGCTCACAAAGTCTCGGACCCAGCATTCTCCATAATTTTTGCACAGATTTCAGCACATCATCAGTATTTATTCTTTTGGGTTGCAAAATAGCTACAGCGCTTGTAGGCATTATATTTAGATATAACAAGTTCAGGCAAAAAAAATGAAGAGAGGTATTTCTCTTTTGTGTGTCAGTAGGAAAACCTTTCCTAGAGCTCAGGTGCAGAGCTCAAGTGCCATGGGTCACATGCGGGCCATACGTCTCTGCCTTAGATGCAACATGGGTTGGGAAAGCGCGGGCATTTCTCTTTTATATATTGGGGATATGTGCACTTTCAAGAAGAAAAAAGCAGTGGTGGTGTGAGTGGGGAAAATGACTTGGGTAGACAGCAAATAACATTCTCAAGAGGGATTGAAGGCATAATGATCACAAAGAGAATTTTATGGCTTGGGAAAGCCTCAGAATAACTGTCTTGCCTACTGCACCACCCTTAATCCCACAGAACTCATCAGGAATATGGTTTATTTGATTTCATATTGGATTGGACCAGGGTGGACACCTAATAAGGGTAGGGAGTAACATCTGTCAGTAACATAACATGGCTCAAAGTGATAACTGAACCAACTGGATTATTTTTCAGCTATTTATATTAGGACAATTGTGGCAAGGATGATATATTCTTAAGTATATTGATGTGCTTTATTTCTGGACATTTCATTGTTTGTGTGCTTCTCTTTATTTAGTAAGAGGCATTTGCAGTACCTCAAAAAGAATTTGTATTGTTAAAGCAGGAATGCAAATGGAAGAAGAGGTATTACTTTTCAATTTATCTGTATTCTTTAGTTAAAGCCCCTTCACTTAAGAATGCTGAATGAATGGCACTCTGATTCTTGTTATTAAACTTGCTGAAGTATAACATGGGATGAAACATGGGCTATTTGAATACTAGCTGCATACCAAAGGTCTGGGCAAGGAGCTAGGATTTCTGCATCATCAACAACAATCATATCAAACACTTGTTGACTACCTTACTAAATGCCGGGCAGAGTATTATTTCATCTAAGGCAGTGGTAGGCAAACTGCAGCTTACGAGCCACATGCGGCTCTTCGGCCCCTTGAGTGTGGCTCTTCCACAAAATACCGACTTCTGCACGTGGGCCACAAAGTTTCAATCGCACTGTACGTGCACGCCCGCACATGGTATTTTGTGGAAGAGCCACACTCAAGGGGCCAAAGAGCCGCATGTGGCTCGCGAGCCACAGTTTGCCAACCACTGGTCTAAGGCATACAACAACCCTATGAAGATGGTACAATCACTATTGCCATTTTACAGGTGCAGTTTGCAAGTGATTTAAAAAGATGACATAGTTGGCCTACCCAACATCCTCCTCACTGCCCTGTCTCTAACACTACTCCACTGTAGTTCAGCCTACACTGCAGAAAAAAGCTCCTGATGCATACAAAAATTGTCCCATCTCCCCAACCCAATAATTGATTCCAGGCCATGACAATGGCATTTATTTGAACACAAGGATAGGAATAAGATCCCATCTGAGCCAATAAGACACAAGGGAAGGTTAACAGGTTCCTGCAAAAGAGTTTTCTCACTTGTAAGAGATGTCCACTCTTTCTCTGAACATGGTGATTTGCACATACAAAGATTGGAATAAGAGGGTTTTGCCATGGTATAAGGACAATTTTGGCAGCAAATATATTACCCAACTAAGACTGGCTTACAAATTAGGAAAATTTGTTGTTTCATGAACAGAAGGCCTAAAGGTAGGTAGGGAGCTTTGAGTTAATTTTCTCCTTGTGATTGCTGCCAAATCCTGAGTATCCCAGGCAGATTCCTTATTGCTCATACCCATGAGTAAACCAATCTCAAGCAAGAAGAATAGGAGTACCATGTTTGGTTTGACTAATTAATATCCCCCTTTATGCTGCAGAGGGTCAAACTTTCTTGAATATATAGAAAGATAAATGCTTGACAAAATCTGAGCTCTTCCAGAAAAGAAAAAAAGGCAGGTGCTGGGAAGCAATATGCATGTATTCACCGAGGGAGGAACCTGTCTATTGACAAAACAGACAGAGGAAACCACATGGACTTCTTTAGGAAGGGAAATATGAAGAAAAAAGAGCCAGGGTCACTGGGTTAAGCCAACCTTGAATTCCATTCTACCTTAAAATTCCAGTTATGTCACTATATTTTCTTATTGTTTAATCTTGTCAGAGTCAGGGTTTTTTATTATCTGCAGCCCAAAGCATCCAAACTAGTGAAGTAGAAGAGGCAGGATTCAAACCTAGGTCTGTTTGAACCACAAATGGCTACTGAATGTGCAGTCTACCTTTCAACTACCACGCCACACTATGTCCCCAGAACCTACACTAGAAATGAGATAGTGGCAAACTGACTTTATGCACTTCATTGCTAGTACCCCACCCAATTGTCCCCTTCAGGTTATAGCAGGGAATGAAGACCAGTCAGGTAACTGAGGATATGAACTTGTAGACCCTTTCCCCTCAAGCCTGGATCTTGCTTCAATCTCTTTCACTGGATTTTTCTCTTTTCTGTCTCACTCTTCCCATTTCCTTCCTCATGTTTCCTATACATAAGTCAGGCCCTCATTTGGAGAAACCTAAAAAAACTTGTCAAGTAGTGACAAGAACACCTAAGAGAAATAAAGCAGAGGGATTTGGTGGAAAGGACGGCAGTAAACCATTTTCTCATGTCCCTGAGGAAATTGTGCAGTCTTAATGTCCGTAGGCTATTGTGAGGAAAAAAAAAGTCATGCAATCATATTTTATTCAATCATTCAGCCAACATATACTGAACACTTATTCTATGTCATGCACTTTAGTAAGCTCTAAGAATGCAATGGTGAGAAAAACTAAAAGTCTCTGCCTTTTTGGAGCTTGTAATCCTGTCTAGAATACAGACATTGATTAAATAATAACACATATTAATCATTACACAAATATAAATACAACTGCCATCAAGGAGAGGTATGTGGTGTACAGTTTAAAAGAGAAGTTATTGCAAGATGCAGTGGGACAATGGGTTTAAAATAACAGAAGATATATATGATTTTCATTACCTTGCAAGGAGAAGAGTATCCACATAGTATAACTGGCCTGCTAGAGTACAGTCTAGTACATCACACATATACATGTCTATTGCAGTAGACATGAATTAAAAGAAAAATACTAAATTATAATAAACCACCCAGATCATCTGATTAGACTCACATGTTTGTCTAGCTCTCTTATAAAGGTATTAAGGAGCTTCCACCCCATATAGTTAGAAGGCATTACAATAAATGGAGAATCTAGAATTTTCTAGATTGAAAGTGTGATTCTTGTCCTCACATGGCTAGGAAAATTGTCAGCACTCCCATCAGGGAGAAAAATAGATTTTTAT
>NW_005363836.1:5431312-5432524 GCF_000412655.1 Myotis brandtii | reverse complement strand
TATATATATTTCAGAGAAGAAGTAAGAGGAAGAGAGAGATAGAAATATCAATGATGAGAGAGAATCATTGATTTGCTGCTCCCTGCATGGTCCCTGCTGGGGATCGAGCCCACAACCCAGGCATGTGCCCTAAGTAGGAAGTGAACTGTGATCCCCTGGTTCATAAGTCGACACTCAACCACACTAGCCGAGCACCAAGAGTTTTTTAAAATACTTACTCTATAAATGTATGTAACCCTAAATAATAGTATCATTTTGTATGGTTCTATACTTTATATTAACACAATCATATTCTTCTGCAACCTGCTTTTTCTGTTTGTTATTATATATGTACTAGAGGCCGGTGCACAAAAATTTGTGCACTCAGGGGGTCCCTCAGCCTGGCCTGTGCCCTCTCGCAGTCTGGGAGCTTTCGGGGGATGTCCACTTGCCAGCGGGGAGCAGGCCTAAGCTGCAGTCGAACATCCTTAGTGCTGCTGAGGAGGCAGGAGAGGCTCCCACCTCCACTACTGTGCTGGCAGCCATCAGCCTGGCTTGTGGCTGAGCAGAGCTCCCCCTGTGGGAGCACACTGTCCACCAGGGGGCAGCTCCTGCATTGAGCGTCTGCCCCCTGGTGGTCAGTGTGTGTCATAGTGACCAGTCATTCCCAGTCTTTCTGCTGTTAGGGTCAATTTGCATATTACCCTTTTATTATATAGTATAGAGGCCTGGTGCACGGGTGGGGGCCCGCTGGTTTGCCCTGAAGGGTGTCCCGGATCAGGATGGGGGTCCCATTGGGGTGCCTGGCCAGCCTGGGTGAGGGGCTGAGGGCTGTTTTCAGGCTGGCCACACCCCCTTCAGGGTGGGGGTCCCCACTGGGGTGCCTGGCCAGCCTTGGTGAGGGGCTGATGGCTGTTTGCAGGCTGGCCAAGCCCCCCAGCGGGGTCCCTTACCCCATGGGGGTGTGGCCAGCCTGGGTGAGGGGCTGATAGCCATTTTCAGGCTGGCCATTTCCCCCAGTGACCCAAGCTCCCAGTCTCTCCTTTTTCTCTTTCTTTTTTTTTCAGCGCCTCCTTGAGTGGAGGCCTGGGTGGTTGGAAGCAGGTATCTGGGATTTATTTATCTTCTATAATTGATACTTTGTTGCCTTGAGCAGAGCCCACAGCCGGCCAGGGCAGGCGGGAAGCTTGGTTTCCTCCATCGCCGGGGCAACCAAGCCTCCTGCTTGCTCCA
>NW_005363836.1:5404936-5430549 GCF_000412655.1 Myotis brandtii | reverse complement strand
ATTCTTCTGGGGTTTATTTACCTTCTATAATTGAAACTTTGTTGTTGTCACTGGTGCTCCCAGCTCTGAGGCTGCGGCTGGCTGACAGGTATCTGGGTATCTGGGGTTTGTTTGGCTTCTATAATTAAAACATTGTTGCTTTCAGAGCTTAGAGCAGGCTGCGGCAGGCAGGGAACCTTGGCTTCCTCCATCACTGGAGCAAGCAAGCCTCCTGCTCGCTTCAGCTGCGTGGCTGCCGGCAGCCATTTTGTTGGCAGTTAATTTGCATATCTCGCTGATTAGCCAATGGGAAGCATAGTGGAGGTACGGTTAATTACCCTTTTTGTCTTTTATTAGATAGGATGATCCATTTATGTGAATGTATGTAGCTCTTATTTATTAATTTCACTGCTATGTAATGTTCCAATACATTCATTCAGTCTCCTTCTGATGAATATTTAGCATGTTTCTATTTGAATCCTTCTCTTTATAAGCCTGGTATGTTTCCTTAAAACAACTGAATTTTCATTTCTTCAAATTTGCTTCAAAAATATTCTATGGATTTTTGTGCAGTGTCATTGGATGAACACTCAAATGGTGAGTCAGGAATCTAGTACTGAAATTCTATATGCTTCATGTGTTACATATGTGTGAATATTTGGTCCAAATACAGTGAGAATGGATTTATGGAGTACATCACTAAAATGATTTTTTTTCTTTGCTACCACTGAAATTACAATAGTACGCAAACATGATTACCCTGTAGACTCAGGAGGAGAAATATGAGAAGCCTTTGTTCCTACATGGATACAAAGACATGTGAGGAAAATCTATCATTATTTTAACTCATGACATATCTTTCTTCTAAAAGTACTTTAAAACTATGTAATTGAATTTATCCTGGAAGCACTCCTGAGAAATTGAGGTGCTTTCAGCTCAATTTTATAAATGACACTGAAGTTTGTTGGATCACCCCAGATCACTCAGACTAGCTTTGATTTTTTTTTCTCAAAATGACATATACTCAACTAAGCTGTCTCATATAGCTTTCATCTTTGATAGAATAGTTAAAGCCCACATTATTTTACCTTCTAGCACTAGAAAAGCTATTTCAGCAACTGAATTAACCAAGGCTCCAAATCCCCTTGGACAGTTTTATCAGTTATGGTCCATTTGGCTGCAGTAAAAGAAACACAATGGTGTAACAATAGGGAAATTTATTATCTCATAAAGAAAGAAGTCTAGAGGTAGTTAGTTGATTCATGGCTTATCATTATCATCAAAGACCTAGGTTCTTGCCAACCCTGCTGTGCCTTTCTCAATATCAGCACTATCCTCAGGCTGTGGCGAAATGGCTGCAGTTGTTCCGGGCATCACATCCAGACACAACAACACTGGGTGGAATAGAGACATGTATCTTCTTATAACTCTCTCTCAGAAATGTTCTTCCGAACCCCTCTCCCACCCTCACCCAGCAGACTTGCTTCTAGATTAATAGAGCTGAGTCACATGTTCACCACTGAACCAAACATTAGCAAGGAAAATAAGACTGATATTTCAGGCAATGAGGCCCACCCACAGAGCTTGGTTGGGGCTCTATAAACCCATATGACTTCATGGGGTTTCCTGACATATGTCTACATTGGAGAGGAGGAGATACTCAAATAAAATCAAAGTTCTGATAGAATCAGAGAAGAGGAAAGGATCCAGGGTAGGCACCCAACAGTGTCCATTAGAGTCAGTCCTCTTCAGCTTGCTATTTATACACTACGAATAGATTTTAAATATCAAGGAAGTGAATTTCAGCTCACTCAAGCCCCAGGAAAGATGTTTTCAAACTCGAGATCCAACCCCCCCTCCCCACAAAAATACTCGACCTCAAACTCCTAAATCCTGTTGGCTTCTAAGCCACAGTTGCTATGGCCTGAATGTTGTGTCACCCCCAAATTCATTTGTTGAAAACCTAATGTCCAATGTGATGATATCAGGAGGTGGGGCCTTTAGGAGGTGATTAGTGCCTCTATAAAAGAGGCCCAAGAGAGTTTCCTAGCCCCCTTCACCACATGAGGACACAGTGAGAAGGTACCATCTATGGACCAGAAAATAGGTCCTCACTAGACCCCAAATCCGCAGGTACCCTGTCTTGAAACCCCAACCTCAAGAACTGTGAGAAATAAATTTTAGCTGTTTATAAGCCACCCAGTATTTTGTTATAGCAGCCCAGACAAAGACAACAGTGTTAATCACCAAAGGTGGTCATCAGTATTTGGTTACTCATGCTCCAAAATAAAGATAACTCTGGGCCCGGGTATTAGAGTTGATTAATACTAGGAAAGATTGTTTAATGTACAGTTTAGCTTCAATCTGATTTGGGGACTTAAGTACACTAAATCTAATGTTAAATGGCAAACTAATATTCAGCATTTGCTTGAGGAACTCTCTAATGTTCAATGTAAAATTATATGGAATTAAATTAAATTAAATTACTAGAAATACTTCCCTTCATTTTCCTCCTCCTTATCTCCCAAGAATGAACTGCTTGGTTTCCAGACCAACTTAGAAAAAATAAATCCGATTCCAGGTAGGTATTTTAAATCAACTTGAACATTAGCTACCTTTCTTTTGAGTGACAGCTATCTACTTGCCAAATGCCATAAATAGAACACATCCAGACACTGTGCAGGAAGCTTCCCTGGTGTAACACTTCGCATGTCTTTTTTTTTTTTTTTTTTGCTTTTTTTCCAAATTCACATGTCCTTAAAAATAAGTAGATTCTAAAATGCTGCCAATATACCTGCAGATGCCAGTCTAATTTAGGCAGAAATTTAAAAGTCTGCCTCAATTTGAATGAGACAACTGTTAAAAGTAAGAAGGCATTCAGAAAATTTAATGATGAAGTTCTAGGCAGGTTCACTGTAAAATCGTCTCAACTGCTTCTACTGCCAGATTTACATGCCTATTAACTAGACTACAACTCAGGTATTTAAATTATATGAGACCTCCACAGCTGCAAAAGTTTTCCAATAAAAGAACACTTCTGATGCTGACGTGTGTTTACGACAATTTCTTCTAACCCCGTGATGGGCTTCTGTGAGCCTCGGCTACAGGCAGCATGCTGGTACACCCTTTCCAGGTTTCCTGACTTTTTCAAAGTTTATTTGAAAATGTACATGGTCTCCTCACACTGATTTAGCATCAAATCAAAGACAGTTCTGCTCTCATCATTAAACAACTTAAACATGTATTTCTTTCAAATAAAGTTTAGCCTCTTTAAGACTTCAAAAGTACTTCTGATGGGTGCAGGAAGAAATATCTTTGGACTTCAGGAAGGGAAGCCTATCGATTTCATCAACGTACATGGAAAGTGGCTCTTTGAAAGCTGGCAGTTTGCTTTCTTCTCTGATATTTGAAGGAGAGATGCCTGGTTGGGGAAAGTTACTAGATTAGGCTCCAGTAGATTAAAGAAGAAAGTCAGTGACCCCAGAATCTGGAATGTGATTGAAAGGCTACAATTTTCTGGCTAATTCCTATGATGGCTTTTGCAAATTATTCACTGTTTCTGTGTTTTTCTCCCATTCCACACCTTTCCAAAACTAAATCCTGGGCCGCCCATAGCAGACAGTGGTAAGAGAAAAGTACACCATAGGGACCATCACCTATGAAAGAGGAAAGCTGGCATACAGGGCATTTAGGGAGAGGAGGGAGAAATCAGGAGGCCAAGAAAGAGGTTGCTTGGAATCTGAAATCTGGAATCTCTTCTCTCTCTCCCATTTCCAGAGTGGCCTTTCATTCTTGTCTTTTCTAAGATCCTTTACAGCTTCCTTCTTTCCTCATCTTTCCCCTTCCTCAGACTAAAACACAAAAAAAGAGGGGACTGGGCAGGGTAGAGAGGATCAATGGAGAAAAAAGGTAGACATCTGTAATACTTTCAAAAATAAAAATACATTATTTAAAAAAACATTTAAAATGAAAAACCATGTCATTCAGTTAAAAGAAAAGATGATAAATATATCTACTACGGTACCTGCAGTCTGTTCTCCTCTTCCCTCCCATCTCCCAGGTACTAAAGAAAAGCCCTTCGCAGAGCAGCTTTCTGCCTTCCCATCCCAGGGTGGGGAAAAGATGGCCTCATGGAGGCAAAGTGGATGTGCTTCTCCAAGGTTGTGGTTATGGAGCTGGGGTAGGGCCTAGAGGACCTCAAATCCGGATCATTGCACTAGAACTGTTATCTGATTTTACTCAGCATAGGGAATGGGAATTGTTTGTCCATTTCCTAGAGTGCTAAGGATTTTTGCAAAACTGAAATTTCTATATTGTTCGTGAAGGTTCCAGATGTTTCATTATTCTTCAGACTATGAAGTAGTCCATCAGATAAAGGTTTGAGGCCAGGTTTTCTTGAAGGCCAAAGTAAGAAAAGAAAAAAACATACTGTAATCTATCACCAAAACAAAATATTTGCCCTCTATTCAGAAAGTCTATTTAACCATCACAAAGGCTTTAATAAAATCAGGACTATCAGATTCCTAGAGACACATCAGAATGATCAGCCTCACTCTACACCGTCGGAATCAGAATCCCACTTTGAAAGCAGAATCAGGTGGGGCCTTGGGGTTTGAAATCACTGTTCTAGGTTGACATTATCTTGGCTTCTTGTTTGGAAAATGTGCAAAGAGAAAGACAGAAAGCTTAAGAAATGGCATCAAAAGCTGACCACTGTATGTTTTAGGGCAGCGGTTCTCAACCTGTGGGTCGAGACCCCTTTGGCAGTCGAATGACCCTTTCACCCTTTCACAGGGGTCGCCTAAGACCATCCTGCATATCAGATATTTACATTATGATTCATAACAGTAGCAACATTACAGTTGTGAAGTAGCAATGAAAATAATTTTATGGTTGGGTCACAACATGAGGAACTATATTTAAAGGGCCAGAAGGTTGAGAACCACTGTTTTAGGGCAACAAAACTCTAAATTTGGTATCATTGGGGCCCTAATAATGCATATTTCCAAGACCAGCCCAATCTCAAAAATCTGCATTTTTAACAATTCTCTGACATAATTCTGTTCTTAGATCAGCATTGTAAAAACATTTCATATACACTCTTTTAAATTCTAGCCTTCATCAAAATGCTTACTGTTGTGAGAAGAACGCTAAGGATTTGAAGCAATAATATTAAATATACGTGGTATGCTTCCATGTGCTACCTGATTTATTGATGATGACAAGTCAGTCAAAGTATGTCAGCTATTAGCATTGTGTTGCAGAGCTGAGCAACCCCTGATTAAAGTGACCCTTTTGGCCCATAAGCTAATTTTAGGATAAAAGTTTAGAGAGTAACAGCATAATTTTTTTTGGATAATAAGCATGCCATTTTCTCACTGACACTCTTGTATTAAATAAAATAGGTAATTTAATTTGTAGGGATATTCATTCTTTCCAAGGGAATTAAATATATTTTAAATTTCCATTTCTAAAGTGATTCATAAACATTTAATATATCCTAAATTGATCTTAGTGCCAAAAGGTTGCTCACCTCTGTGCTGGACACTAGACACCAAGAGACTGAAGAAACACAACTATTGAGTGCTTATGATATTGCCAGGCACTCTAAAAGTCCTGCACATGTATCATCTCATTTAATCCTCAAAGCAAACTTATTGGTATAATAATAATAATATCTTTATTTTACATATAAGGAAAATGAGACTTAGATGAATTTGAAAGCAGTCATTTGGCCCACTTGCTAGAATCAAGATCTGAACTCATATTTGTCAGATTCCAAACTCGTGTGTCTCAAGAACCAAAGACATGTCTATGCTTGGCTGGTTTCCTGAATGGACTAAAAATGAGGAAGCAGTCATATTTTGTTGTATGGTTAAGTTTAAACTAAGGAACAGGCAAGTTGCTCTTCCCTTTCTGAACTGGGAGGGAGCATTAACAAGCAGTTTTCCTCTGGTTTTAATCTGTGATAATGATGGTGCTGAGCTGGCAGCAGGTCAGAAGAGCTTTCAAATTCTAGCCTTCAGCCCACCAGTGTGGCTTAGTGGTTGAGCATCGACCCATGTACCAGGAGGTCACTGGTTCAATTCCCCATCAGGGCACATGACCGAGTTGCGGGCTCAGTCCCCAGTAGGGAGTGTGCAGGAGGCAGTCAATCAAGGATTCTCTCTCATCATTGACCTTTCTATCGCTCTCTCTTTTCCTCTCTTTGAAATAAATTTTTAAAATAACAATAATAAAAATTCTAGCCGAAACCGGTTTGGCTCAGTGGATAGAGCGTCGCCCTGTGGACTGAAAGGTCCCAGGTTCGATTCCGGTCAAGGGCATGTACCTGGGTTGCAGGCACATCCCCAGTAGGAGATGTGCAGGAGGCGGCTGATCGATGTTTCTCTCCCATCGATGTTTCTAACTCTCTATCTCTCTCCCTTCCTCTCTGTAAAAAATCAATAAAATATATTTTAAAAAAAATTCTAGCCTGTATACATGCATATTGGCATAACCAATGGACACGAACACTGGGGCGGTGGGGGTTTGTCCTGGGGGGTGGGAGTGGCCAGGGAGGGGTCGATGGGGGAAAAAGGACACATATGTAATACTTCAAACAATAAAAAAAAATTTTAAAAATTCTAGCCTTCATCCTAAGCACTGCCCACGGTGAGCCTTTCCAGAGAACATCACAGGCTTGTCAAACGGAAAGTTCACGCAGAAGTAAAAGAGGAACTTAGTTAATTTTTAGTATATTGGTCCACCTAGTTTTCTGTAATAACGATTAGAGAAGGATATAGAATCATTGAGGAGTGATATGGAACTTTTAGGTTTAGAAGAAGTGGACATTGGTAACATTCTCAAAGGCAAGAAGTGACAGGCTGCTAACTCCAAGCTATAGGCTAACCAATACCATTTCCTGGCAAAGCTGGTAAATTTTAAACTGTGAAATCATAGCATAGGATTGGTCAGTTGCGAATGCAGAACACTAACCAGACATTACTTCTCTGTCAACCCTGATCATCAGAACATAGCCAGAAACTGGAAAACAAAGACAAAGACCCTGGAAAGGCAAAAGGGAGATGAAAGCCCCCATGCTTCCCTCACGTAGAAAAGCTCAGCTCTAGCTTAGATCTTCCTGACTCCTATTTTATAAACAAGTTTAACAAACTTGGTAATCAGCAGTAAGTGGAGCAGACACTAGTGGCAAGAATATTCACAGTTCCTATAGCTGCTGACAACCTGGAAAAGGAATTGGCTTTTAATCTATTTTCTAAAATAAAAATAAAAAGAAAGTTACCACAAGGTGAAGATCAAGGAGGGTAAGGGTTCAGAGCCCTGTATGACTCGTAGTCATAAAGACATCACTGTAGTACTGCCCATTTCTTTCAGCTATATTAGCAATGACTATTAGTAATAAGTCTACAAGGAAATTGTTCAACAATATTTGACCCACAGTTTTAAATGCAGGAGAGGCAAGTATTGGAGGGAGACTTTGTTTTAGCTTTTAATCTTTGAACTATATTATCAGTCTGTTTGGACAGCCATTCACAATACTACAGACAAAACAGCATAAACAATAAAGAAATATTTTCTCACAGTTCTGAAGGTTAGCAGTCCAAGATCAAGGTGCCAGCAGGGTTGGCTTCTAGTGAGAACTCAACTCCTGACTTGCAGATGGCTACCATCTAGCTGTGTCTTCGCATGGCCTTTCCTCTGTGTGTACATTCATGGCATCTCTTCCTCTTCTTACAAGGACATCAATCCTATTGGATTAGGACCAAAGCCTTATAACCTCATTTAATCTCCCCCCCATTAGCATTTATCCCCTCTATGCCTTCTTCCACTTCCACCCCCCCTCCCCCGCAATCACCACACTGCTGTCCATGTCCATGAGTTCTCTCTTTTTTTGTCATTTTTGCTCAATCACCCTCACCTCCCTCAACCCCCTACCCCCAGAACTGCCTGCCTGCTCTCTATCTATGAGTCTGTCTCTATTTTGCTTGTTATTTCAGTTTGTTCATTAAATTCCACATATGAATAAAATCATATGGTACCTGTCTTTCTCTGACTGGCTTATTTCACTTAGCATAATGTTCTCCTGGTCCATCCATCCTGTCATAATCATTTAACTTTAATTATCTCCTCAAAGGTCCTGTCTATAGTTACATTGGAGGTAAGGGCTTCAACATATGAATTGGTGGGGGACACAATTCAGTTCATAACACCTGTGAATAAAATGCTTATTTAAAAAAGAAAAGAAATTTAAAAATAAAAAAGCAAATATTATCCTGTCACCCTGCTCTCTTCTCCAATTAACTGAGCAACTACTATGTGCTTGCTAAGTATGTGGTAATACTCTGGAAGAAGATGTATCACAATAGAGGAACCCACTATACAGTAGAAAAAGGACAACCAAATGTTTTGTTATGTAATTTCCTAAAAGAGGAACAGTCATATTCTTTTTTTTTAAAGGAATGCTTTTAATAAAAATCAGAATACACAAAGTGATGCATACACCTCAGTGTGACAGGCTGAGAAGTCAAGAAAAAAAAAGAGTTCTTTGTTCCAAGTGCAGCAGTCTATCAGGGATGGCCACCTGCCAATATTCTGAGAAATAAAAACAGAAAACTCATAAGGGAGGAAGTCATATTCTAATGATGTTTCTAAGATGTTGCTGAACACCATAGCAAATACTCTTCTATCTTTCCATCCTTTTTCTCTTCTCTTTTCCCCTCTCTCAATTTTCCTCTCCTCTTATTGCTTGCTTATATTTTTAGTGACTTTCCTGTGAAATCATTCATTTGATTGTTCCTAATTAGAGTCTTTTATTCAGGAAGTAGCCTGGAGATTATTGAAAGTTTCAATTGAGTCTTGCTCATTTAAGAGAATTTGCAGTTCAGTAAAAAGTTCTGAACCTCACACTCTTGCATAGGGTGGAGGGTAACAGGAATTTTTATTTCCACTTGGGACTTGCTTTGACTCCTTTACCTATTCTATTATTATTATTATTATTATTATTATTGTTATTATTGTGAGTGATAGATTCAGCCTTCTGTGTTACCTATACAAATGTATCCAATAAGGTCAGATTTTGTACATGCATTATTCTAGAAAAAATCTGGAGAGATGCCATTCTGGTATGACTCTTTGTCATGAAGACAAAACCAAGAAGTCAAGGCCAGTGGTGACAACTCTGCAAAGTGCCAGGTTCCTCGCTGCAAAACCCATCACTTGCCATTCTAATGAGATTCCAACTCACTGGCAGTTGAAGGCAGTGTTGAACAGGCCGTGTCATTTCAAGGAAATGTTTAAACGGAATATTTTTCACCTTTGATTTGTGAGTTAAGGTTCCTGTTTTAAATTTGTTTTGCCAGACGTCTAAGGTACACAGGGGAGGGTATAATCTCTGTTCTGCTACAATAAGCCTGCCTGCCCACGGGACAACCTGGGACGGGTTATAAATATCCTATAATTTGCTGAAAGTACTGAAGCGCAGCTTTATATCAGGTTCTTCTTATTCTTCTTCTTTAAACTTCCTGACATTTCTCTTATTAAGATTCAACAGCAGGAGCCCTGTAGCTCAGCTGCCTTTTTATGCTTTAATACAAGACTGAGAAAACATTTTACTGCTAGAGAAACTTTCTAGAAAGTTAGGTCCCAATTCAGTGTGGAAAGTTCAAAATTTGCCTGCATTAAGTTGTCTGTTAAGCAGTCACACTGGAAATTACAGTGCTCAGGGGGGAGACAAGATTGAAGTGGGGAGCAGATGCAATACGAATGGCCTTTGAAGTCAATTTTATAATTGGGATACTGAAATTAATGGCCATGAAGTTGACTTGAGCAAGTCCCAGTCCTATGAGCAGCTGTAGAGCCAAATATACCTCCTTGCTGATCTGCTCCTCTCTTCCTATCCTAACAACAGCTCTCACAAGTAAAGATTTTCGGTAAAGTCTAAATGTCCCGTGCCAATGGGGAGTTTCCTGAATAAAAGAGTCACAAATTAATGTCCTACTCTCCATCTGCATTTTGGCCTCATAACGTTCCCTAATCTGTTTAAATCTCTGACTGCCTCGCCTTTTAAAATACCTCCCTCCCTCCCCAACACACACACACACACACACACACACACACACACACTCCACAATACTCTTGAGAGCTTAACTTTAGGGGTGTGAAAATTTTGTGATTTGAAGGCTATTTCAACAAGAGATGCTTATCTTGCAAAATTCCTGTGGTTCTCACACATGCTGTGTGGGATGCCTAAAGTTCACCACAGTGGGGGCAGCTGTCCTGTCAACAGTGAAATGCTTATTTTGCTACTTTATTCCAAGGATAGCATGTGTCTCATCTTAATAGATGGCAGAGGAGGCAGATGGCATCTTAGAATTGCAGAGCTAATAGGTCATCTACCTAGTGATTTCAAATCACAGATTCTCAGATGGTCCCAGGCTGGCAGCGAAGAACTTGTTAAAAACACAATGGCATAGGTCCGGCTCCTAGGAGACTCTGAGGTGGGCCTAGGAACTTGGAGTTTTTAAGGCTCCTTAGGTGATTAGGATGTGCAGTCAGGTTTGGGAACCTTTGTTGTAAATCCAGTCCCTTATCCAATAGAGACAATTCTGTTCTATCACCATTTATTCTTCTGAATGACACTTTAAAAATTCATGTGCTCATGGGCAAAAGAGACATAAGGACAGACCACTGAGAACACATGCAACTTAATAACCAGGCATTAACAAAAATAATAATAGAAAAACACTTAGCATGTTTTTTTAAATGTTAAGTCCTCAGAAAATAAGTATAATATAGTAACTATAAGACTTCACCATTAAAAAAAAAAGTCATGTTATTTAGGTAGGAAAAAATCACAAAGATTGGGAAGAACTACCCAAGAAGCACTTCTAAGTTGGAATACATGATCAAACTGAGCCAAGAAAATGTGTGTTCATGTTAGATGCTGCGCGCCATCGCTCCTTGCTCTCTGTGTTCAGCAGTGTTAGGCACTTTGCCACCATTGTTGGTGGTGCAAAAACATCAAAGGGCTGATGAGAGCTATGAATGATCCAACACAAGGTCAATGTCATTCTGACAAGATGATTGCATGATGATGCAGCTTTAGATCTCTTTCTATCTGTATTGTCTATGTGATGGCATTCTTTCTGAAGCAATCAGGGTTTTCTGTCACCTGTAGTAATTCGAGGAGCATTTTAAATACTAAAATCAGGAGAATCACATTCTTCTTCTAGTCCTAACTAGAAATGCATCCCCCTACTGTGCAACAATGTTTACCATCAACCATCTCCCTGAGAACAATCACTCAAGGCTTTGCTACTTCACTTTCTGTCCTATATGCACTGGGTCACAATCCTACCTACCTAATCTTCATATAGTCAGGGCCATATTTCCCATAGTGACAACAAGGTTGACAGAATATGCCCTGCAGATGTTTTTAAAAATCAGATACATTATGTCTATGTCTATAATAGTTCTCTGACTAAGTGGCTTAGTGACCTTCTTTAAAAGAATCAAGCTGATCTGATGCAATTTTATCTTGGTAAACTGCGTACTTATACATCACCTTCTTCTAAAAAGATTGTGAGGTGGCTTTTCTGTCTATTAGTTTGATTGCAAACTGTCTGAGACACAGACAAGTGTGAGCAAGAAATTGCTTCCTGATTGTCAGACTCCCACACTAGTTTCAGGAAAACACAATCACAGGGCTTAAGAACTACTTCTATTTACCTTTATTTTAATCGAAAGCAAGTAATTAAGAAATGTTCTCTCTGGAAGATTTCTAATAAGTAAATTTCCATTCTCCCTTCCCACAGAGTGTGAGCTGACTTTTCTCTTCTTAATGAATCCTGAAATGGAGACGTGGACATGCATTAATCCAGCTATGGCTGAGCGGAGCGGAGCCCCATGAAGACAAGAATCAAAGGTCCTCCTTCCTCAGCACACAGATTAATATGTGCAGGATGTAGACTTTATGGTCCCAGAATCGAAAAGGAGAAGAAAATCCACATCTTTCTCTAGCCCAAGAGACCAGACATTATTTACGTTTTTAATGGAACCATGTTCTAGTGACACAGATAAAAATGTGACAAATCTTATGACAATTTGAGTAGTGGATTTTACAAAAAAATAGCAGATATTATTTATTGTGCCAACCACTCTAGTATGCACTTTGAGTAAATTAGCTCATTTAAAATCATGGGGATGATTATCCCTTTTTCGCAGGTGAGGAAATTGATGTTCAGTGATGTATGCTCATCCTAGATGACCAGCGTGGTAAATGGTCAAGCGGGGATTTGAACCCAGGACTTTTGGTGCCCATATCTTCATTCTGTCCCTATGCCTCTCTCTTTGGATTTGTATTCATCTGAATGATTGAATAATAAAATAGCAAACTCATTTTCCTGCAGTGAGAGCTATATGATGTAGTTCTCACATCCCATTAGTAAAATCTTTCTAGAACATGTATATGTATAGATTCATAAATTCTGTACTTATGGTACTGCAATAGTAAGTATAATTATAAAAATGCAAAAGTAGGAAAATGCTATACAAATTTAAATATATTCTAATATTTTCTTCTCTCAACCCAAAGGGTCATCTTGTATACCCCTGCAATTTATGCACCACCACCCCACTAATATAGAGGCTACCCTTTGCCAGATCTAACTAATTATATGTTGTCTTGGTAAAATTCTTATGCAGACCTACAGAATTTTTACAGGTGGGTTATTCCAAATATAACTCATATTAGGCAACATTGGCTACTTTTAAGTATAGTGGACACAAAAGGAACATGAATCTTGCAGAGGGTCCAAGGGAAGAGCAAAGCCTAACACCAATCCTATCCCATGCCTGGGACATGACCTGTCCCCCACAACAGCCTCCACAGCCACAGGGCACCATCTGTGCAGAGTAGGATATGCCCTGCTAACCAACAGGGGTTCTGAAGATTAACCAAAGGTTAGATATCTCACAGCTCCTGGTGGCAGTCAAAGTACTATGCTAATACTTCCTAACTCAGACCCACCCTCTGAGGAATTTTGTGGAATTTTTACTAAATAACTGAAATATGGAGAGTTCGGGCAAAAACCTAAAGAATTTTGCAAGTGAAAGCTCCTTTTTCACAATAATCATTTATATTGCTGCTAGGATGCTCTATGTTTTGTTAAAACATAACACAGTCTGTACTTTCCCACCTTAAATTCCCAGCATAAGGAGGGGGAGTTTTCCAGGAGAATACTAGTAAGTCCACTATTGTGGCATAATTCATCAGGGAATAGGGTATATTGGAGCGCATATACTACTTATGGAATCTTGGATGGATGGTTATCCTTGTGATGGTCCAGTTAAATATCCTTTTGTCACTGTATTTCAGTGGTTATCAAATTGTGTTCAGTGCGTTCGAGAATGGGGGGTGCAGGGGAGAAAAAGAAAAGCAGGAAATCAGCAGGGAGCACTCTGCCCCCCCCCCTTCTCTAATCAGAGCAATTCTCTTCTGATGTTTTATGTATCTATATATTTAGAGAATTCCATTTATAAAACAGTCTGTTAAGAAATATTAACTAAAACCCTAATATATGTTAAAAATTTGAAATTTTGTCTTTGTAAGTAAAATATAAATGTTTCCTGCCATCTTTTTTAAAAACGTTCGGTAAGACTGTGAAGCAAAAATCAGATTTGAGAAAACCTCGAGGACAAAACATAATGCAAAAAAATCAGCAAATTAATAATTTTATAGTTTCTACATACGCTCCAAGTTGAGACACAGGATACTTGGGTCACCCAAAGTTAGAATTTCTAACTGAATCCCTGCTGGGGATGACCTCCATGACAAAGTCACTCAGCCCAGCCCACAGAGTCTTTCCTCAGATTTATCTGGTGGATTGATAAAGGATGTGCTCGGCTTCTGAACTCTGAATCACTGATTTTCAATCTTTGTGGGTGCTTAGGGAGCAAAATCAAGATGGATGAATCGTCTTGCACGTGGATGGGGATGGGGGGAATTCTAAGAATTGAAACACACTGAAAGAGCTCGTGTCCTTGCTCTGAAGGATTTTTCTGCAAAACATATTAGCAGAGAAGTGTCATTCTCAGTGGAGTGTAACATTTGAGCCTGTCAATGATGACAGCCTGCTCAACACGGCCTTGTTACCCGTTTGCTTTAGGCAAGACAAGGAACATGCAGTCCAGGCAGTTGTAACAAACTTGTGATTACAAACACAGAGAGTCTGCCACAAACTTGGGGAAACAGAAATTGCTCCTACATGAGTAACTCAGTCTCCCAAATATTTCTAGTGCCTATTCTCCAGAGGAAAGTCCTTAGTTACTTGGTCAACTCAGCCCCAAATGCACTTATCTATAATAATAAAAGCATAATACACTGATTAGATCGGATGTCCTTCCGGATGAAGCCAGGGCTTCGAGAGAAGCCTGGGTCCTGGGTGCCAGAGGGAAGCTGCTGGGGAAGGAAGGCCTACTCTTGCACGAATTTCATGCATCGGGCCTCTAGTAGCTAAATTATCCACAGTAGGAAACATACCCTCCCACCAGGCAAGTCTACTCCCAGCTCATCATACCTCCCAAACCTTGTCCTTTTTAAATCTCATTTGGTCAACAAATATTTATTGAGCACCTACTATGTGTCAGGTACTATTGTAGGTGCTGTAGATAAAACAGTGAGCAAAATATACAAGTCTCCACTCTTATTGAGCTTAAAATCTTAATGGGGAAGACTAGGGTGACAAAAATTTTTATATATATATAATTTACTTATTATAATTAATATCTTATGACTCCAAGAAATAGTACTATGAGGAAAATATAAATCAGGATGAGGAGTCACTAATACCCACTGTCTGTGCCACTCAATTTTGTTCCAACACACTGTATTCTGGTTAACTTTTCATCTATGACCATTTTATAAGTGTCTTAAGGGAGAGATGTACTATATTTATGTCCTCCACAGTGTCCAGGTCAGATCTTGCAATAGATGCTCCATAAATTGTTGTTGAATTTCCTTGATTAAATGAAACCCACTTGCTAGCATCATGGAGAGGGATTTTTACTTGATGCTGACATAAGGGCTGGCCTAGGCCCCAAATAAAGACAAGAAGCTTTGGGAATGGTGTACAGTTGTCATAATGACAGAGGCTAATTTAAGTCACAGATACATTGTTTGGAAATATGCATAGATTCCATTTTGCAATACTTATTGTAACTACACTGTGATGGTTCTTAATATATGTGATGGTTCATACTTTCCCCATTTTCTGGAACAGTCTTGAATCCATATAATTTTATTCTTTTCAAAATGAAGTTTGTAACTATTTAACTATATTGATAACTTCATAATGTATATACATTTTAGAATTTTCATATAAGTAAATCCACAAATCATGGGAAAAAATAATACTGAGTGAAACAGCAGCTGTAGGTGGTCCTTTCCTGTGATTCCTTCAGTTTTCTTACTTAACTGCAATCTAAAAGGCACACTCTTCATGTCATTCTTTGTTCTATGAAGAAGTTATGCTTTATAGTAAGTCAGTCTGGTAAATATTTTTACTGTCCACAGCCACTGGACTTCCCTTGGTAAAGGACATAGAAATGCAGCTAAGGATGAAATCCTGCACTTGCCCAGGGGTGTGGTGACTAGCAAGAGATTTCATATACTAAATTTCCTGCCTTTTCATGTTATTATGATTCAGAAAGCAAAGCATCCTTCCAGGATGACCTTCATGTGTGGTTGTAGTAAACAGAATGTGTCATCTAGAATCAGACAAACAGAGATTCAAATCCTAATTCTGCCACTCACTCTACAGGTGACCTGGGTCAAGGTACCCCTCTCTCTAAATCTCAGTTTCCTCACTGTAAAATGGGTGCAGTAATAACCACCTCTTAGAGTTGTGGTGAGGATTAAATAAGATGCATAGTAAATGCCATGTGCATAAGAAGTTGTCAATATGTTGCCACCATTATTTCTCACTTGTAATCACTTATGCTCAGTATTGAAAAACAAATATAGACAAGACACCTTTCATTACTTCAAGAAACTCATAGTCTAGATTGAGAGAGAGAAATATAAGCAGACTAGAGGCCCGGTACACAAAATTCATGCATGGGTGCTATCCCTAGGTCTGACCAGGGATTGAAGCGTGAGTGTCTGGCATGGAAGGGCAGGTCCCAGCTGATCTCTGGGCCCTGAGCAGCACCTGGGCTCCCAGTCCCCCATGCACCCCCCTCCGCCTGAGTCATAAGGCCCCCGCCTGGCTTCCTCAGTACCTGCCCCCCTGCCATCACCACTGGTCGACATCTGCGGGGCGATCGAGCCCCGCTCGCATCTGCCTTGGCCTGGTGCCATCCGCTCACCTGCTCCACCATCCTGCAATGGTCCTACTCTTGCCAGAGCCCATTGGGCCAGCAGCGCCTCCACTGCCACCTGCTGCCAGCACAGTGTCGCCAACACCCACCATGTTCGATATGGCTGCCTGGTGGTCAGCGCATGTCATAAGGAGCAGTCGAACTCCCAGTCGAGGGGACAGTTTGCATATTAGGCTTTTATTATATAAGCATATAATTCCAGCTAGTCAATGAACGAGTAATGAATTCAATGATGGAGAAATACCCAGGGTAGTGTGGGAGCTTATAGGAAGAGTACCTAATTCATAGGGTAGGAGAAGGCTTCCTAATAAGTATCACCTGTGAGGTCTTAAAGCAGAGGTTCTCAACCTGTGGGTCGAGACCCCTTTGGTGGTCAAACGACCCTTTCACAGGGGTCGCCTAAGACCATCCTGCATATCAGATATTTACATTACGATTCATAACAGTAGCAACATTACAGTTATGAAGTAGCAACGAAAATAATTTTATGGTTGGGTCACAACATGAGGAACTGTATTTAAAGGGCCAGCAGGTTGAGAACCACTGTCTTAAAGGATAAATGGAAGTTCAGCACTGGGAAGAATGGAAGAGTAATCCCAGTACAGGGAACAGCATCATAAAATGGCAGCAAGACATGTGTTCAGGGAGCAACAAGCCAGTTCAAGGCAGAGAGATGAGGCTGGAGAGATAAGCAGGAAACAGCTCATGGAGGTGGCTCATAGATGTATGTCATGGTAAGGACCTTGCACTTTACCCTGTAGAAAATTGGTAGAGAAAATGCAATTGTAGCATTTTGATAAATAATTGATATAGTCATACTTAAATAAAATATATCACACTGGTGCTATGTAGAGAAAGGACTGGATGAAGATGTTTGAAAGTAGAGAAACAAATAAAATCCTGAACTAGGTATGTCTGTAGAGAAGGAGTTAAGAATCCGGAGGTAATTAGGTAGGGCTTGATGCAGGGAGGAAGGAGTTAAGGAGAACTCATAGGTTTCTACCTAAGTGGTTTCAATGGAATGAGTTTTTAAGATCAGAGAAATTAGGAGACTCCGATGGGGGCTGATTCATCTGTCCTCCATGCTCCTGAAATACTTATGTGGAGAATAATAGTGAAAGGTAGAGACTTCTGTGAATTAGTCGGAATGACTTGCTGGCTCCATAAACAATAGTCACTAATAGACTTGGTACCGCTTTGTGGTGTCAACTGCCCAATATGAGTTTCACACACAGGTAGATGCATGCTTGTGAGAAGGGGCTGTGGGATGCCTGGGGAACACTGGTGCAGACTACAACCCTCCACCTGTGGTGCACACTTTGGGAGAATGGTAGCCCCTCTGAATGGGTCTGGAGGGGTAGTTTTATGGGGTGGGGGGGGGGGAGGCAGAACCACGGTGCAGCCAAGACCTAAGGAATGCAGCATTCTGTGAAGAGACCTTAAGGATTACAGGGTTTTTTAGTAGTGGCACAAGATTTTCCCTCACCCCTAGACCTATCAATTCCCACAACACCTTCAGTGGTGCCAATATTTAGTACTCTCTCTTTTATTATCCCTTCCCCGCTTACTGGAGTGAGCTGTTAACTACTCTGACCTCCGAAGCCACATGCTCCTCTGTGCTGATGCAGTGATCTATGCCCATAATGTATCTTTCTACTGAGAAGTTTCAAACACCTCAGAACTCATTACAGTGGATGAGCAGCTTAAATTGTTTGCTCCTTGGAACCTGGATGTAGTCAAGATAGTGAGTGTCATGGGTCTGCGGTCACGACTGTTTCTCCTGAAGGAGCCAGTGCAACTGTGCTGGGACCCTCAGGATACATGGTACTGCTATTTAACGGTCACCTGAAGAAGGGATTACTCAGAGCATCTGACCTCCCCACACCAAACAAGACCTCACCCAGAACTGGTCAAGTCTTTCTAAAGATTTCCATTACTTAGCAGCATTGCCAGCAGACTCATTAACAGTTCTAAACTTCTGGCTTTAAATCCGTTTTTACTGAGGATGTAGGTAAATGCTCTGATTCAACTAATAAAATATTTAGAGGGAGAGACATCAGTAGATGCCAGCAAGAGGTTACTGATGGAGGAGTCCTTCTACCCTTCAATATATGTAAATTCAAAACCATTAATATATATATACATATACTGGAAATGCTGCCCTTCTTTGGTCTTCTAACAAGGTCAACAATAACTAGCATGTTTACTGAAACGTGTTACTTGAATACACGTTCAATAGAGATTATTGAACACGCCAGGAGTACAGGAACTAAAACAAGATTCAACTATTTATAAAATCCTACCTTCACTTATACTGGGGAAGTGAATGTGTTGACAGTGATGCTTTTAAGAAAACTCTTTCCAAATAGCACATAAAGTCTGGCTGGCATGGCTCGGTGGTTGAACATCTAACCTTCACTTATACTGGGGAAGTGAATGTGTTGACAGTGATGCTTTTAAGAAAACTCTTTCCAAATAGCACATAAAGTCTGGCTGGCATGGCTCAGTGGTTGAACATCTACCTATGAACCAGGAGGTCATGGTTTGATTCCCAGTCAGGGCACATGCCTGGGTTTCAGGCTCAATCCCCAGTGTGGGGCAGGCAGGAGGCAGCCAATCAATGGTTCTCTCTCATCATTGATGTTTCTATCTCTCTCTCCCTCTCCCTTCCTCTCTGAAATCAATAAAAATATACTAACAAACAAACAAACAAATAGCACATAAAAAGACAGAGAGAATCCAAAGTTTGGCTGCAGGTTTATCATTCTCACAAACTAACTCAGCACAGTGTTCATTTTTCCTGCTCTACCTCCTCACTCCCTACTTGGCTGTTTTAGAAAATAAAGAATTAACTCTAGGCACAAAATTAAGAGACACCTTGACCTGTATTCAGGCCTCTGTGAACCTCCCAGTGGGTAAAATTATTTTGACAAAGAGTGACCTTTCCAACCTTGTAAAAGTGTAAATGAAAAGCACACTAACATGGTCAGCAGGCTATTTATGGGATGGCCATGCTGAATTGCAGAAGCAAAGAGATTGCTTGCTTTTCAGGAAGGCTGGATTGGCTAGAATACACTTTCCATGGGTATGTTTTCTGGCTACTGTTTGGAATCAATTTTAGGGCAAAAATGTGTGAGGCTGAAGGTAGGAAATGGGAAAAATTTTTTATAACACCATTTTCAAGGATACAGTCTCATTTGGGTAGAAAATAAGAAAAGGGGTACTGACAGCTTATTTAAACAGAATTACTCAAACTGGGTTCTGTGAACAAGGATTTGACAGAACCTGTGCTAAGCACATTTGCAAACACAGGACAAAACTGCTTGCATTTTTGCTTTTTAATGCTCCCAGCACCCCTAGTACCTGAACCCATGTTTGTGAATGCTCATACCTGATTGAGGGCATATTGATATTTACATTTTAGTATTTGCAAGATTGATTTTGTTTTCTTCCACTACTGTGTGCATTGCAAAGAATTTTATATCTTCCCATAATAGTCTTGGTTTTTACAATCTATAGTTATGTCTAGAGGCTATAGATTCAGCATGACCTTTAGCAACCTATAAGCCCTGTAGAATTGAAAAGTCCCCATTCAGAGCTAAGCATCCATGGCACACAATCCGTGCATCAAAGTGACAGGTAACCAGTGCTCCCACCTTGGCCAGCCAAACATGGCAGGGTTGAAGATGTTATCTTATTTAATTTTAATTGAACTCAACAACACGTATTAGCTATTTTCTACCTGTCAAGCAAAGTATAAGGTACAAAGCACATGGAAATGAGTCAGACAAAAATAGTACCCCAAGATGATGATCCATGAGACACTAGTAGTGTGTGAGAAAGAAACAATGTCTGTGGTATTAAAAATAGAAAGTCAAATTATATTTTAGCTCTAACAACTTTTAACATATGTGTAAAATACTAAATACAATTTTACTGTTCTTTTCATGATTGTGCGTGATCCAAATTTCAAAAGTGGGGTCCTGTGCCCAAGAACACAAGGGAATCCTGCAAGAGACCCCCTCTGCTGAATGCAGGATCGCCACATTGATTCAGAGGTAGTATTTGCCATCAAAAATACCTGCCTGTTTCTCCTAAACTGGCTAATGGCTGGTCCTTGTATGCAGTGGTCTTCAAAATTTCTTACTCATGAGTCACATAACATAAGTATGAAAAACTAGATACTCCTTCACATATTTTTAGACCATTACCTAAAAGGATTCAATATTAGCCTGGCCAGTGTGGCTCAGTTGGCTGAACATCGTCCCATGCACCAAAAGGTTGCTGGTTTGATTCCAGGTCAGGGCACATGCCTGGGTTGCAGGCTCAATCTCCAGTTTAAACAGTTGCAAAGAGATAATTTCTAGCATATTGTAAATACAGTGTTCATATTTACAAATATCAAGTATTCCCTTATGTTTTTAAATAAATACAATGTTTGGTATCCACCATCTATTTTTTAAATAGATGAACATGCTCTTTATTGGCCATCTTATATAATACTTTTTCTCCTTGTGAACTTTTTCCATTCCACTTTCTTCACATACTTGTATCCTAGTTTAATATTATGCTAAGCTTGAAAATATTTTATTGATTACCCCATTTCTCAACTACAAATATATTTCTAAATTGAAATTTATACAAAATTATTTTTTGTAAACATGAAGCTCTAACCATTAAATTACTTTTTCTGTATTGTGTTCTTCAAATTATTAGTTGTACATGGTTGATTAAAGCAATATACCTATGTTTCCAATTTTAAAAAGTAATTACTGGGCAAAACAAGTAAAATGTTATCGGGTATATATCTCTTAATGAAATAGATTTTTTCCCCCTCAATTCATGTTAGCTTGGATGAATATTATTTAATGCTGAAATAAAATAGGATTCAACATCAGTTCAGTTCTGTTTAATCCATTTAAGTGCTGAGGAATCATTTTATGGAAATGGACAGAGTTCTGTTATATTGTACTCAATTTTTTTTATCTCCTGAGTTACATGCCAAAAATCATATGGGATCTACACCAAAATTATTTTTTATGATCTTTCATCTCATAATTCAAAGGGGTCCTCTTCAATTTTATTGATAACAACGGATTGGAAACAGTCTCACTTATAAAAGAATGTTATCATGGCATTAAAATGGCTCACTTTTCAGTTTATTGGGAACTTATCAAGTGACCATTAATTATTAACTAAATTCATTATAGTCTTTGACTTAAAGAAACCTTGTTTGTGGATTTAAAATTACGTGAAACTGGAACTTTCATATTTTTGGCTTTTTATCTATTGCCTGTGAACAAAGACTTACATCTTCTTGCCAAACTTTCATTTATTAAAACATATCAAAGCAACTTCAAGGTGCACAGCAAAAAGAGAGACAAATACTTGATATTCATTTATAGAGATAAATTACTATTTTCATTTCATAGTTTAAGACTATTGTTTATAACTATGAGTCTAACAGCATATCAATATCTGAGACATTGATCCTGATTAAGTGAAGTTGGTTTTCTCAAGCCCAGTGCATTACATGCTAGACAGCATTTGAGGAACATTTTATTTTACACTTAGAAATTAACATCAAGAAATAGTAAGGGCTTGACTTAAAAGTGAATATGGGTATAGTAATGATTGTTGTTAATCACATTCTTTACAATACAATCCACAAATATTCTGGTTAAATCTTGTATAAGGAGATAATAGAAATAACATAAATTTGCAGAAAAGAGGTTGAAGGATGACAGTGAGTAGGAGCCTTGCTCCCAAGTCAAAAAGAAAAAAAGAAAGAAAAAATACAGATTTGCAACATCCAATTATTTTTTTGTGAAAAGTCATGGAATTATTTCTCCTACAGTTCTAAACAAGTGTTTAAGGAACATTTGTTTCATTTTTATGGAAATGAAATGCTGATCTGTTGAAAATAAATGTGGACATTTATACTTCCCTCTCTTTGAACTCATTCGAAATACTCAAGTGAATGAAAACACTCACTTGCTCTTTTTTCTTTATTGAAAATGATGCACATGCCAAGATGATGTGCTTCATAATCAATTAGCTTTCCCCACCATCCTTGCTACACATGTAACTATCTTAAGTTGGTATGGTATGTATATGTCAGGTTCCAGTCCAGAAAATAAAAACCACAGGAGACATTGCAACATGAAATTTACTACGGGGGATTGGTTTCCCAGATGGTAGAAGTCTGAATGGGCAAAAGGGGTCACAACAGAACTCTGGCAGAGAACAGCAGGAGCAGCAGCTATCCAGGGAAGGGGTTGGAATCCTCAAAGCCCAGAAGCTCAGAGAAAGAGTCCCACTGAGCTGGGGCTCAGACCTCTGAGGAGGGGCAGGACCCAGGTGCTGTGACTGTTCTGAGAACGTGCCCAGAGGCGGGTTCTGAAAGTACCAACGAGACTGGAGACCAGAACCAACTGCTGCTGTCAGACGAAGGCCAAGGCTGGGGTATTAATACTGATAGGACCCACTAGAAAACAGGGAGGGAAAGGCCCTTGCTCCATCCCTGCAGTCTCCCGCTACTGTCCCTATAGCAGGCCCTTCCAGGAAGCCGGCTGGCAAGGAGTTTCTAGAGCCCGAGCCTGGCCCCACAGAGCAGTGCAGAGAAGATTTTTGCAGCTGGGAGGTAATACCGTCACAACTCTTTAGCACAGCGGTTCTCAACCTTTCACAGGGGTTGCCTAAATACATCCTGCATATCAGATATTTACATTACGATTCATAACAGTAGCAAAATTACAGTTATGAAGTAGCAACGAAAATAATTTTATGGTTGGGGGTCACCACAACATGAGGAACTGTATTAAAGGGCCGTGGCATTAGGAAGGTTGAGAACCACTGCAGCATAAAGGCTGAGTGAGCCTGGAGCGTGTCCCCGAGACAGTAGTGCCTGCCTCTCCAATTAGAACAGTGATTCTCAACCTTCCTAATGCCGCGACCCTTTAATTCAGTTCCTCATGTTGTGGTGACCCCCAATTTCATTGTTACAAATTGGACATAATTAAAGCATAGTGATTAATCACAAAAACAATATGTAATTATATATGTGTTTTCCGATGGTCTTAGGCGACCCCTGTGAAAGGGTCGTTCGACCCCCAAAGGGGTCGCAACCCACAGGTTGAGAACCGCTGAATTAGAAGGTGGGCATTCATGTTTGCTCCTTCCCCACTCTTGTATCCCAATGCCTGGAACAGAGTCTGGTACATAGCAGGCACACAATAAATAGTTGTTGAATCAATAAATAAATGAGTGGAATTCAAACATAGATCTCTCTGATTGCAAAGCCCACGGTATTAACTCTTTTCACTATCACTACAATGTCCACTTCCTCTGAGGGGGATTAATCCAAAGAGAATCTCTTTCCACTTTACCAGTTGGCCCACAAGGGATTTTGACAGCCTATGTTATTGTCTGCCAGACTACTGTAGTAAACCAGAGAGAGCTGATAAACCATCGTCAGTGACTAATGAGTTCTAATCTGCCTCTTTTCACAACACAGAACAGAATTTTACCTGCTGACTAAGTTGACATAAAATCTTCACACAAAGAGACAGTCCACGTTGTATTTTGTGCTAAATTAGAACTACAAATAAAAAGAAGTAACAACTGTGACAAAAATCTCAGAAACGTTTCAGACATGCCCGCCCCCCAAAGAGGCCAATCTATATATATATCACTCTCTATAAAAACCTATAAAACCTTAAATGACCTCAGAGACAAATAACAAGCTGTAAATAAGTCACGGCCTTCCTAAGCCCATGGATTCACACCTGGCTTTTGAAAATTAGTCACTCTCTACCCTCTCTGGCTGCCGTGAGCCACAGAGCATAGCCCAACAATCAATCTGTGCTCTTCAAAGCCCAGAGACATCAGTGCCATTCTCATTTGCATTTTTAAAAAGAGGAAGAATAGTAGGCTTTTCAGATAATGAACTAAATGATTCCAACAACCCTAGGATAATCCAGTGGGGATATACCTATTCTAGTTGCAAGCAGGTAGGCATTTGGACATTTTTTCCACCAGCCCTGATGGACTTTAACCTTTTGTCAGTGATGTCAGACGCATGGCAGAATACCAAGGCCATGCTGGCAGTAGGAATAAGCAGGTCACAAACAACCTCAGGCCACCTTTCACCCAGCACAGAAGTTTCAAGCTATATCACTTTTAGCAGCTGGGGGTTTGTGTTTTGTAAGGCTGAGTAAACTCAGTAGAAACTCTTTGGAAAATTGCACCTGGCCTTCAAATTAGAACAGATGTCTCTCACATCACCTTGAAGTTCAAGGCCATGTAATGATGCTGTCAATCCCTGTGACTCTTAATGGCAAAAGTTGAGCATTAATATAGTTTTGGTTTTGAATGTTGTTTATTGATTCATTGCATTTTCTGGAAGGAAAAGTCATTTTTTGCCTGATTCTCCATTTGGAGGTGGATGAAGTGTCACCCCCTCCTCTCTCGTAGGGTTGTCTAATTGTATTCTCATTCTGATTCAGGTGAATGGAGTGCTGGGTTGTTTTACATTCAGTCGCACTCGCCTACAGTGAATTTTATGACTGTTATAGTATTAAAACCAGAGTCTCATTTTAAAAATGAAGTGTTGGCATCTGAGCTGAGAAAGCTTAGGCGGAGGTTGTTTTTACAACCTCCAAGTAATGTTAGGCCAACATATGACTTTAGACATGTGGGGATCTCCTCCTTGGGCCCCTTCTGTCGGGGAGATCTCAGGTCACAAACACCATTTGGAACTGGCTGCTGAAGCAAAGTTAATCAGAATGGGCAATGGGTACCTGGAGCCACTAAGCGAGGCATTCTTACCATCAGTCTCCACTCCCACAACATATACCCTTTCCCTTGTCATTTCTTCCTTCTCATTGGTCTATGACTGTTTCTTCTTCTTTTCCCCCCTTGCTTTGTTCTCCTCTATCTGAATCTTAGCTCCTTCACACTTAACCCTACTGATGTTATCAGGATTGAAAGGTTGTGGATCTCCAATTTAAAGCAATCTTTAAATTGTGGTCTGTTTTTCTATATACTTCCAATGCTGGTAATTACAGGTGATAAAGGAATTCTACAGTGGTTTCATTATCTAACTAATGGGATTGATGGTAACATCTCTTGTAAACAGAGTTGTAAATCTTACTACCAAGATCACTTTCCTTTGGAGTAGCAGTTCTCAAAGGGGCAGCCTAAGATTGTTAAAACACTTTCAGGGAGTCTGTGGGATCAGCATTTTATTTATT
>NW_005363836.1:5396538-5404919 GCF_000412655.1 Myotis brandtii | reverse complement strand
TATTTATTTATTTATTTATTTATTTATTTATTTATTTATTTATTTTAAATTGATTTCAGAGAGGAAGGGAGGAGAGAGAGAGATAGAGACATCAATGATAAGAGAGAATCATTGATCGGCTGCCTCCTGCATGCCCCCTACTGGGGATCGAGCCCCGCAACCCAGGCCAATGCTCTTGACCAGAATTGAACCAGTGACCTATCAGTCTGCAGGCCGAAACTCTATCCACTGAACCAAACTGGCTAGGGCTGTGTGGTCAGCATTTTAAAAATAATAATACTAAGATGGTATTGCCTTTTTCATGCTCACCTATGCTAATAAAAGGGTAATATGATAATCAGCCAGACATCTTCTGGACATCCTTCTGGACAAAGCCACGGTGGCGGGGGCCAAGGCAGAGGTGGTTAGGTGACCAGCCTGGCAGGGGAGAGCAGTTAGGGGCAACCAGGCCAGCAGGGGAGGGCAGTTAGGGGTGACCAGGCCGGCAGGGGAGAGCAGTTGGGGGTAACCAGGTCAGCAGGAGAGGGCAGTTAGGGGTGACCAGGCTGGCATGGAAGGGCAGTTAGTGACCAGGCAGGCAGGCAGAGTGGTTAAGGGCGATCAGGCAGGCAGGTGAGCGGTTAGGAGCCAGGGGTCCCAGAATGGAGTGGAGGCTGGGCTGAGGGACCCTGCCCCCATGAACAAATTTCATGCACTGGGCCTCTAGTTCTCTTATAAGAGTGCAGTGGAGTTTGCCAGAGGCTACATGATGTGTAATATCACGATAGACTTAATGTAGAAGCAGGCATGAGAATCCATCCAGCTGTCTTCTCTAAGTGACATTAAAGAAGTTTACAAAAATGTAAAGCAATGTCATTTCTCTCACTTGTTTTATTGTTATTAAAAGTATATAGTTAGTTTTCACACAAAAAAAATAGGTTATTTCTGTTAACATGTAATGAGTTTATTAGGTTTAGGCTTATTATTATTTTTAAATGAAAATATTTATCAATAGATTTAATCCAATTAACAAACAAACAAAAAAGCTCTTTGGGCCTTAACCGGTTTGGCTCAGTGGATAGAGCGTCAGCCTGCAGACTCAAGGGTCTCAGGTTTGATTCTGGTCAAGGGCATGTACCTTGGTTGTGGGCACATACCCAGTAGGGAGTGTGCAGGAGGCAGCTGATCGATGTTTCTCTCTCATCGATGTTTCTAACTCTCTATCCTTCTCCCTTCCTCTCTGTAAAAAAATCAATAAAATATATTTTTTAAAAAAAGCTCTTTGGGGTCCTCAATAACATTTAATAGTATAAATAGTATAAACAGTTTGGAGACCAAAAAGTTTGAAAACTGTTTTGTTAGATTATAGCCTGAGCAGACAAGTATCAGTCTTCATTTTTAGAGTAACTTTCATAAAATACCAACTTTGTGAGTGAGTATTTGTAGGTAAAAATAAATCCGGATAATTTGAACTCCAAACTATATCTAACCACAGCTCATCACCTTCATAACCTATACTCTAGACCACTTCTCCTTTAGATATTGTTCATTGTATCCACTTGAACTACACTACAATCCATTCTGGATACTTCAACCAGGAGAACCTTTTAAAACTGCCTAACCTTGCATTGGCATCCCATCCCACCTAGAATAAACCTTTGCAGGCCTAGGAGATCCCATGTGAACAGGCCCTGCCAAGCCCAACCTCCTCTCCAACCACACTTTGTTGGTCACATTGGCCTCCTTGCGGTTCCTGGATAAGCCTGGATCGCTCTTGTCTCAGGGCCTTTGCCCATATTGTTCACTCTGCTTGGAGTGCTCCTCCTTCAGATATCTGCATGACTCTACTTAACCCTTTGCCATCTCCTCCGAGTTCTCTTAAAATAGTGCCCTGTTCTCTCATCCCACCCCATCTTTTTTATCCCCGTAGCTTTATTTCTTTGTTAGCATTCCACAGCCCAACATTCCGGTATATATTCTTTGGATATTCTCACTCTCTCTCACTAGAGTGAAACCTCCACGAGTGCAGAGACTTTCTTATCACAGCATATCAAGATATCACAGTGTCTAGAACAGTGCCTAGAACTGGGTAGATGCTCAATAAATATCTGTTGGATACTTGAGATCTAAACTGATCTAAAAACAGTTTCGGTCACTCCCCTATCATGCTATGTATTAACTCAGCATGTGCTGTGTACTTCACTCTTTACCAGGTACTAGGATATGGAGGTGAATAAAACACAGCCCAGAGCCAGTGTTACAAATCAGACATTAATCTTAGAAGAGAGGTACAAGTAAGGTGTGTGGGAAGGAAGTATAAAGAAGAAAATGATTAATTACAACTAGGAGATTCAAGAAAAGCTTCGTGATAGAAGGATTAACTGAAAATGCCTAGCAACTGATTTCAACTTTATCTTATTTAGGCTTTGCAAAATAATCTTTTCATTTTTCAGTAGTACTAGCTATAACCACTCAAGGTTTTTGTCTTAAACACCAGCAAATCCTTTGGTTCATTTCTGCCACCAAGAGTCAGGCAACAGAAGTAAAATAAGGGAGCTAATTTTTACTAAGAAGGAGGAGAAGAAGGAGAAGGAGAAGACAAGATGAGCAGTGACTACTCTGGGCCCTGCTATTGAGGAGGTCTCTCGGGCTTTGGCCCCAGGCTCTTAGCCCAGATAGTTTTTACCTTATAAATGAAAAACCATTACTACAATTCACATGCTCTCATCTGGTGTCAGGAAGACCCATAAGATTCAATCAAAATTTTATAAGAATCACATAAAAAGCATCAGATCAATGTGCCGTGAAAATCCCCATGAACATAAGAAGATATTTAAATTAAAGATGTCAGTGTACATGGTTCACCTCCACATGTGATTAGAATGAGAACTAAGTGTTGGAAAGGTTACCAAAGAGAAGGACCTGGCGTCAGATTGAAAAAGGGTAAGACGGAGAGAGGGAATACAGTATAGCCTTTTTGGAGACTTCCTAATGTTTGAAAATAATAAGTTTTTGCAAAAAAAAAAGTCTCAAATATCACATAAATCCATGTTGCCCCAAATATTAGATGTTTTTTGGTCTCATTCACCTCAGAACAGAGGTGAAGTGAGTCTAGATCTCAATTGTATTCCATTTATGGAACAGTTTTGGTCACTCCCCTTTCATCAGTTTGTACATATTTTTCCATTCTGCATCCAAATCTCCCCTAAGCCAGTCACAACCTTAACCTTTATTTCTAAGCCCTATTAAATAGGTCATTTTAAAACTAGTTATATTTTATCCAACCTCATACACCACTATCTCTATCATCAATTCCATATCATAGGGTCTGGAGCCTGGAAAACAAATCCTACCATATCAGAAATGAATTATAACCAAATGTTTCTTGTGAGTTGAATACTTGATCATATTTAAACATTAGGAGAGTCATGCAATGGGTACTACTGTTCTGAAATCTCACATATTGCAATATTAAAATTTTGCTTACTGAGTGTCATCCCTTGATTGTTGGCCAAGCAGGTAGATCCATAATTTTTCTTGGTCCTGGCCTGAAGTTCTGACAAAATAATAGGTATATCGGGATGCTTTCAGCAGCAAGGTTCAGCAATCTAACTCAGTTGAAAAGAGTAGTGATACCTATCAGTCCATATAATAAGTCATCCAGAAATAAGGCCTGTTTCACTATTGGACTGTCTAGGGACCATAATGATGTCACCAAAGTCCCAGGTTCCTGTTCAGTTTTTCTACTCCCTTGTCCACTGAGCTGGCTTCCTTCTAAAGCTGGTTCCTCTTGTGGACACAGGGTGGCTGCTGATAGAAATCAGTACCGCATGTTGTTCTGTTCACATCCAGCAGGACAGAGAGGCATTTCCAGAAGTGGTCTCCAACGTCATAATATTGTTTCCCCCCAGAATCCTCTGGAAAATTCTTTATCTAGTCTCATTGCCCTGAATTGGCTTCAGACCTACCTATCCCTGAACCCATAACTGTGGAAAGGAGAATGGGCTCACACAACTGGGGGTCAGGTCCCCAACCCGCAGGGCTAGAGTACAATGAAGAGAGGAACTTTCAGGTGACAACCACAGTGTTCACAACAGATTTAGAGGACTTTTGTCTTACACGGTTCACAGCCATATAGCAACTTCTTTTATAGTGCAAGCTATCTAATGGTGATTCTCTCTAGCTCTTCAAGGCAAAACAACTTTTAATTGGTGAGCATTCATAATGTACATCTGTAAAACACTGCTTCCTCCTCCCCCAGCTTATTTGTTTTATTTGTGCTGTTTGTCTGGACTCATCTTTTGTCTCCATCAAAACCCCTTTTCTCAGTCTTAACTAAGAAGATATTCTCTAAGCTTGTCTCAGAAGAGAGAGGCCATATTTTCATCCAACCCCAAAGCTGTTTGAAAGAAGGCATTAATTAATGTACTGGTGTTAGCCAGCTCTGAAGTGACCCTGACAGGTGGGAGTATTGCGTCCTCACCCTTCTGCTGAATCTTAAAAGACTGTGGAGCATCTGGAGGGGTAATGAAGTAACTCCAAGGGGTTAATGCACTTTATCACTTTGATGCTGAAACTGCAGTCATTTTCTTCCATCACAGGCATGGTTAACAAAACGGCAAGTCACAATTCATGTTATCCCATTTGTACACATGTATATCGCAGTGGACAATTTGCCATGTGGATCCATCTAGCTCATCCAAATAAATACTTTAAAGCCCCTGAGGAAGCTGAAGGAGAGTTGGAACCAAAAGCATCTCCTGAGATGCCTTAGATGTTCTAGAAGCATCCCAAGAGGAATCCTCTGATGAGGTGGAGACCTCCTTTAGGAGGCTGCACACTTGGGTCTTGCCTGGGTGCACACAAATGCTTTCAACAGAAATAAGTCCAACGTGATTCTCAATGGCTTCAGGTCATAAAGAAGACTTCCCCGTGTCTGCTGAGTGCTCCACTTCGGCCTCTGTTGCTGTCTCCTTTTGGTAAAGAATGACCAATTCTTTCTGATCCATATCGAGAATTCTTACTCTCATATGGACAGTGAATTTTATATAAGCTATTCGTTCTGCTGCCCTTTTTCTAATGCTAGGGACAACTGGTTTAAATTTCAATAAAAATTCTGTCTTAGCTTGCACATTATCAGAGTCTTCTTTTACCCGGAAACAGAGAAAATGTTTACTTATATTCCTGGCCATGGCTTTGTCATAAAAAAAAAAAAAGCTTTTCTTTATAGACATTTCATTCCCATAAGTATTCAATACAGATTTTAGAGGAGTGGACATTTTCTGATCCAAATATTTCTTGAAGACACTGTGAACATCTCATGTGACTGAGTAGTTGACTGCATTATTAAACATCAACTGAATGGGCGATGTGAGATCTCATGTACAGCAAGTGGAAGTACAGGAAGCCGAGTGAGCGGGGATGCAGTCAGGAAAGATCCTCAATGATGGCTTTACACTACACAAAACCACAGACTGAAAGAAGTAAAGAAACATTTGCTTGTCATCCAGACCTCCTTTAATGTTTGGTAGGTCAAATTACATAGAATGAAGTTGCTTGCCCATTTCAAGTTCAAAGCTGATCAATTAAAAAAAATTTTTTAAGCCTTCTCAAGACCTAATCAGGGGCTATCAGGAATTTTTTGTAAGCCAATGCCACTATTTAAGATCATAGCAGTCATTCAGAATCATTCTGTTTGCTTGAAAATTAGTTAAAGATGAGATAATTGAAGTTTCTCCACCATCATCTAAAGTTAGCACTTGCAAAACTTAGCCCAAGGAGGATTAAAAGACATATGCACAAGAAGTAGGCACATTTTCCAAGAAGAGACAGTAAATTCCAAAGATAAGAGCATTAGGCAGCATCATCGCCCAGCATCAGCTTTATCTAGTAATGACAGATGCCTGAGTTGGCTTGAAATTAAACAAGCCAATGTTTTCCAAAGTGAGTTAAAAAATAGACAAAAATTGGACATATCTTGTTACTAAGCACAACCTACCTTCGACCATTATCTGAAATATCCCTTAATAATAAAAATTTTAAGATTTGAAGTCTGCTTCTAGGTTTTCTCTTGGAGCCAAATCTCACCCTTTTTCCTGCTTACAGCCAGAAATCTAAGAGAAGTTCTGGGCATTCAGTCACACCTTCCTCTATGACCCAGGGTATTTTGTACCTTCTGCCATGAAGCCTCTGGAAGTTTATACACTGATTAAGGCATAGAGTCTGGAGCCAACTATCAAGCCAAGTCCCTCCACTCAGTAGCTATAGGAGCTAGAAAAATTACATAATCTCTCTATACTTCAGTTTCCTCATCTTTGAACTAGAAATACTACTATCATCAACCTTGGAGGGCTATTAGGAGGATTAAATGAATTTATACATATAAAGTGCTTAGGATAATGCTTAGCATTTAAATATAACATATTCAACAATTTCCATAAATGAAAGATATATTTCAACAATCTATAATAATAAAAGCATAATATGCTAATTAGACTGGACAGCCAAACAACCTTCTGGACATCCTTCCAGACATCCTTCCAGACAACCTTACGGATGAAGCCGGGGCTGTGAGGGCCAAGCCCCTTGCACGAATTTTGTGCATCAGGTCTCTAGTATATAATAAACATTAAATAAAATTAAATAAATTTTATAGCAAACATATATAATAAAAAGCTAAATAAAATTATCCCACTCCCTAAAATCACTTGAAAAATAAAGGTATGCTTCAAGTGCTATAAAATGAATAGAAAATTAATATACACATAGATTATAAAAGGGTTGCCAATGTAGAAAACACATAAAACTATATAAAAGTTTGACTAGAGCTTATATGCTAGTAGCAATATCTTTACAAAGAATATGTAAGAAGAGATTTTTATTATATCCAATAGAGTGTGAGCTGATCCTACCTTTTTTAAAAAAAAAAATCTTTTTAGTATTGAGCAGAGTCATTAGAAAAGGTTATTAACTTCATAACTTAATGAAATATGTACCCAATATAATTTATCATTGTTAATTATGATAGTGATAGCTATATCACAAATAAAATAATAAAACTTCATTACTAACAACTAACATTTACTTAGGTCTTTACATAGCACCTACCAAATATATTTTTAATAAATATGTTTTTATTGATTTTTAGAGAGAGAGGAAGGGAGAAGGATAGAGAGATAGAAAAACCTATGAGAGAGAAACATCATGGATCGGCTGCCTCTTGCATGCCCCCTACTGGGGATCAAGCACACAACCTGGGCACATGCCCTGACCATAAATTGAACCATGACCTCGTAGCTCCTAAATCCATGTTCAGCCACTGAGCAACACTGGCCAGGCCCACATATTATTTTGATAGATTCTTACTGCGACTCTATGAGGAGAATACTTCTTTTTCTGAGAATGGAAAACTAACTTGGGAACATTGAATGACTTGCTGGAGGTTGCATAGCATGTAAGTAGTAGAGATGACCCTCAATTCGAGTTCATTTTTTCTACACTCTAGAGAAGAAGCTAGGCATGTGCCCAAGAACTAAAGACAGATTGTATGATTGTTCAACAGATGTTTGGTAGTAGTGATGTGCATGAAGGTAGGTAGAGCTGGAACTTCCCCTTCTAAGACAATTATCCAATACTTTATTTCCCTGCCTGTCTCTTGTCTCTACCTTTCTTTAAAGTTACCAGTGCAGCTATCTCAATATCAGATCAAAACAATGTCCAAAGGAAATACACCTGTGTGGGCTAAGTCATTCCTTCTTATAGTTCTTTATGGTCACTACCATATAACCTTGTGCTGGGTGACTCTATGATTATTAAAAACAACAGTAACCAGCACAATTACTTATTTAATTTACTAAACTTAACTCAAAATTACTTTGGGCTATTTTAAAAAGTAAATTCACTTTCAAAGAATAAAATTTTGCTATAAATCAGGGATATTCAATATAGAAGGGAATTCTCAAAAAGGGGTCCAGAAGTATTTTTATCAAAGGAACATCATTAAAATATGAGCCAAGTTCTGCTTCTGCCTGGTATATAAAGAACCAGAAAAATCATCACTCCCATCCTATTAGTGAGAGCTGAGGTGGGAGGGCAACAAAGCTGCCGAAATTCCAGGTAGAGACAAACCCCTCAAGGAGAGTAGGACACAGACTGGTTCACCTGTGGCAGATCATGGGAGAAAGTGTCACTGGGTAAGAAGAAACCAATTAAAATTTTAGCAAGTTGCTAAAGACCAAGTGTGGGCTAGTGTGACAGGAAAGAGTCCACAACACAAGAGGAGTTTCCGGCAGGCTTCTCTCTCCAAACTGTAGAGAAGAATGGGAGCAATGGGGCACTGGAGTCAGCTTCAGCAGTGCAGGAGTGCAGAAAGAGATTGTCCCTTCTGAAGGCAAAAAAAAAGA
>NW_005363836.1:5378114-5396337 GCF_000412655.1 Myotis brandtii | reverse complement strand
GGGAGGGAGGGAGGAAGGAAGGAAGGAAGGAAGGAAGGAAGGAAGGAAGGAAGGAAGAAATCGAATCTGGATCCCTTTCCAGATCCCTATTCCCACAGGGGAGATAGACATAAGCCACTGGGGTGGGCAGCAGACCCTGTTGCCCTCCAAAGCACATGTAAATGACCATTGCTGCTAAAGAAAGATAGAAGAAAAAAACCCTCCATCCCTGGAGATGAAGTAGGAAAAGCCCCAAGACCACAATCCCTCAACTACACCACTGAAGTTTCCTATCACTGGGAGAAAGACAGGGACTCTTCTACCCAGATGTACCATAAATACAAGATAGCTTGGCTGCCAAGAAGAAAGGGGGCAGACACATTGAGAAAGCCCCACCCTAGAAGCACAGGCACACAGAGCTTAGCTGGAACTGAGCTTAGACAGGACAAGAGAGTGGTGGAAACAGGGAAACCAATTAGGAAGTTACCGCAGTAATCCAAAGATGAGACAATGATGGTAGCCTGAAGCAAAATTGTAGTAGTGTCAATGGTATGAAATTGGTAAGTTTTGAACCGATTCTGAAGGTACAACTAATATTTCTTGAAGATATTTGTGTGGCGTAGGAGTCACAGAGCTGTTTTGTTTTGGACAGTCCCAGTTTAAGCCTATTCTCTGGAAGTAATAGGTAATAGCACTTCCTTTCACTAAGAAAGTAACCTGGCTGTGCAATAAATTATGTGGACTCCCTAAGTTTGAAAGACAGACAGGAGTCAAGGAGGTCTGAGCAACTGAAAGGATGAAGTTCCCCTGAGGTGGGGGAAGTTTTCAGGTGGTACAGGCTTGGGAAGGATGGTCAGGAGTTCATCTGGAGATGTGTTGAATTTAAGATGTCCACGAGACATCCAAGTGCAAATATCAATTAGGCAATTTGCTGTGAGTGAAAAACTGGGCTGGAGATATAAATTTGGGAGTCATCAGCGTACAGATGACATTTAAAGCAATTAGAGTGGAGGAGATCACCAGGGGAGTGAGTGAATGTGTGTAGAGAAGAAAATAGAATCATGGGTTGAGCCCTGGACTATTCAGCTCAGCAAAGGAGACTGAGAAGGCTCAACTACTAAGGTAGGAAAAAAACAAACAAAAGAATGTCATGTCCTGGAAACCAACTGAAGAAAGTGAAAGTCCTTTTTAAAAATATATATATTTTATTGATTTTTTACAGAGAGTAAGGGAGAGGGATAGAGAGTTAGAATCATCGATCAGCTGCCTCCTGCACACCCCCTACTGAGGATGTGCCTGCAACCAAGGTACATGCCCTTGACCAGAATTGAACCTGGGAACCTTCAGTCCACAGGCTGATGGCTCTATCCACTGAGCCAAACCAGTTAGGGCTGAAAGTCCTTTTTTAAAAAAATGTAACATACTTCTACTTTTATAGCAAGTCCTAGTGACCTTCCTCCAAATTAAGCTGATAGTGAGCTTTACAAAATTTATAAGTATCTGGAAGAAGTGTTCACCTTATTATATAAGGTCAGAGATGCAATGAAAGATAACATGATATGCTTTTCAGGTGAGGAGATGAGGTTTGATCCAAATTCTAATGTTAACTTGCTCTGTAACTTTAAGTCAGTCATAGTATAGTTGGGCTTTAATTCCCTCATTTGCTATGTTTTTTATTTCTCCACTCATTCAAGCAAGTATTTGTTGAGTGCCAACTATGTGCACTACCCAAGTAGGATCAATCCCACAATACCTAATTATGACGGATGTGATAATAGAAGAGCTTTAGGAAGTGTGCTGTGTAAATATACTACATTCCATATGGTTTTGCTGACTATTCTTTTCCAAAGACTCTTAAAATCTAAGATATGCTATAATCCTGTCCCACAGATGCCCTTGATGCAGTCCCATTCAGAATCAGGAGAATGACCTGGAAAGAACTCACAGGAGTCCACAACACAAGAGGAGTTGTGAGGAATGAACATGCACTCATTCATTTTCATATGCTGAGTGTCCAGTGTGTGCCAAGCCCTGCACTAGCTCTGGGAATACAAAGGTGAAAATGACACAATCCTGGCCCATAATAGTTTATAATCTAACAGAAAGACAGTCAAATGAGCAAATATATAAACTACAATGGGCTTTCCTAAGACTTTTCTCAATAATTTCTCTCAACTAAGCAATGGTCAAATCGAGGTAAGAAAACACAAATGGTAAAGCTTCTTCATGCTTATTGACAAATTTAAAATATTTTAATTGCATACTCAAGAGAGAAGCTGTACACTTTCCTTTAATTTAGAATAGTTTTTAGAAAACCAAAATGCTTTTTAAAAAACCTCCTGGAATCAAGTTGATTCCCTGACAACAAATATTATCTTAAATGTTTATTGACTGAAGGGTGAATCACCATGTCCGGGCAAAATAATGCAGAAGAAAGTTGAAATTAAAACGACAACAAAATTAAGATATTAAAGATATTAAAGCTTCAAAGATGGACAGCTATTTCCAGGAGCACTGACCCTTTTTAAATAGAGCCAAAATATAACCTCAAAATTCTCTTAGGGCTTATCTGAAATTCTGCGGAACAGCACTTTCTGTAGCTTGGCCCTCCTCAGGCCAAAAAATCCAAATATTTTGCTGCTTTACAATAAGATTCTATCAGAACTGACAATCTCAAGGATGGAAAAGGAAGTGAATGAAAATGCCTTGAGGGAGAAAAATGGCATCTTTTCATCCTCTTACTCATAAGCAACTACTTTATTATTGAGAAAGGAAGCTCTCATTAAAATAGGAAAGAGGCAAATGTTTGCCTTTTAAAAAGCCAAGGCAAGAGGGAATGAAGTAAGTTTTGGGGGCAAGAATTAAAACGAAAAGTCCAAAATGTAAAGGAAAAACAATTTCAAGAGGTGTTTAGGTGAATTTAAAACCACAGCATTTTTTTTAATTGTCTGAAGTTTTACATATGTCTTCTTTTTCCCCGATTGACCCTCCAAAAAAACAAACAAACAAACAAAAAAATAAACAGCATTTTTATATTAACCAAAGGGCTTGCTTTTAGTAAAGAAAGAAAAGAAAGGTTATTATTTCTCCAGAACACGAAATAGTCTCAGTTTCAACAACCACAGAGGAGTTAGTTATGTTTATGACTGTGGCCTTTATGCCTAACAACTTGATTGGCTTTTTCAAACAAAAATCTATTTAGAAAAATAGTTCTTCAGAGTCTACAGTTTCCATCTCTACTCTTACCATTATACTTTGTTAAATTGGTAGTTGCTTGGTTTTCACCTAGTCTCTCATCAGTTGGAATGAGGGTGTTGATTTAATGTGTGTTTAAGAAGAAAGATTGTGTATTTTTTTTTAATCCAATGCATGTCATATTCAAACAATGACACTCCAAATTGATTTATGACAACCTATATAATCTTCAAATATGTGAGTAGGCCCCAAAGAATGAGATTGCCTTTTGCCTGATAGACATGATTGCAGATGAGGTCTCCATTAAGACCATTTTCCGCCCTTTAGAAATTTTTAAATGACACTCTAATAATAGTGAACTTCCAAACATAAAACAGGACTGACAATAGTCAAATAAAAGGTATAGTTTATGTATCACAGAAAATGTTAACATTTTGCAGTTCCAAAATCCCCCCCCCCTTTACCCAAAAACAATCACCAAAGTAGGCAATCTTTATCTCCTACATCGAGCATTATTGCTGTAAAAGGCAATGTGACAAAAATGCTTGAGAATCAAAGAAAATGCTATACTTGAAGCACTTTAGCCATAGTTCAGAACCCTGTGAAGTCTTCCAGGAAATATCTGTCAATGCCAGTGTGCATGGCCAATTTACGGGAAAGGGAATGAAATTTCAGGGATGCCAGAATGCCCATCTGCTGTCTCCCTCACTAGTCTCTCATGATACCAAAGATTCCTCTCCATAATGCCCTTGTTCTAAAGGAAAATATGAGATCTGGCAGGAAAAAATCAAGAGGTATTAGCACTAGCCAACATGTGACTAAGTGTTAGTATCTGTCTCTTTGGAAAGAAAATGATATATACACCCCATAGGGTTGTTGTGAGGGTTAAAATAATAAGTACATAAAATGCACTTAGAACAATGCCTGCAGATTCTGCATACCCAAGAAATGATATACATAAATACATATGTCACAGTAAGAGTTATGAATATTGCATAACAAGCTGCTCTATGGTCCACAGAATATGAATAAAGAAGAAACTCAAAGCACTAAGAAGCTCTCTCTCCTCCCCAGAGAGACAGAGGAAAGGTTTAAATGTGCTGTAGGTTATGGAGAACTTATGAAAGAATGAATTCTATCCTTATACTCTAAGTTGGCAATTGTGACCTCGATTGTACATCTAGCCCTCTCTCCTCTAGCTGCTAACATTTGCAGATGTCACCTGAAGCTTTTGTACAAGTGCCAATTTTAGTATGAATACCTTACCTAAGGTATTCAGTATGAATTATATTCAGTATTTAGTATGAATACCTTATCTCAGTGTCAAACCCATTAGAATAGTATTTCTTACATTATTAGAAAGGGCTGTTTCAAAGAGCAGTCCCAGCCATATCTATACTCACCAACACTCTCCCTCAGGGCTGCTGCCATGCGCACCATACAGACAACACATCACACAGAATCTACACGGAAGTACAAAAGCAAAGACATCCAAGACTTTCCCAGGTTAAAAATGACCGAACACCATCTGGACAAAAAAGGCATTTCAACTTCTTTCATTTTGCAATAATTAAAATATTTTGAATGCATTGGTATATGGAAACTTTTGTCTAGTGAGTCAGTGCTAAATCTTTTGGATGAATATTTAAAACATGTAAACAATTATTTTGTGAATAATCAGTTCTGGGCAGCTCTGTCCATAGAACATTTTAAATATAAGTCAAAAACAAAACCAAATTAAACACTCAGCATTACTTCTCCCAAAAACTCTTCTGGGTGGCTATATGACATGGAAACTGCTTCTAGTGAGGTTTTATTCTCTAATATGAATAAATTGAAGTAAAAAGAAAAGGCCAATGCATAAAAGAGTTCCTGGCTTCATTTAGAATTGTTTCAACATGGGGCTTCTCATGGAAACATGCTGGCAGCTAGCTTTTGCCACCTTGACAGAGTAGACCACAAGGACTTCAGCCAGGTTCCATTTTTTAGTAAAAATTGAGATATAGAGGTCAGTGTGACTCAGTTGGTTGGGGCATCGTCCTGTGCACCAAAGTGTCAAGGGTTCAATTCCCAGTCAGGGCACACCCAAGTTGCAGGTTTGATCCCCAGTCAGGGCACATGCAGGAGGCAGCCGACCAATGTTTCTCTCTCACATCTATGTTTCTCTCTTCCCCTTCCCCTTTCTCTCACTCTAATGTCAATTTTTAAAATATATATATATGTTGTGATATCCTTTTAAAAATAAAATAAAAATCCTATATAATGAAAGCCTAATATGCTAAGTGTCCGGTCAACAGGTAGGCCAGTCTGACATTCAAGCAATCAAAGCTAATGATATGCTAATGATATGCTAAGGCTGCTCAACTACTCACTATGAAGTGCACTGACGACCAGGGGGCAGACAGTTGACCAGTCAACCAGCTGCTATGACATGCACTGACCACCAGGTGGTAGACACTCTGACTGGTAGGTTAGCTTGCTGCTGGGGTCCAGCTGATCGGGACTGAGCAAGACAGGCCGGACATGCCCTGGAGCCCTCCCGAGGCCCCTCCCCAGCGGTCCAACCTCACGCATTTCTCCCTGGCCCCAATTGTGCACTGGTGGGGTCCCTCGGTCTGGCCTGCACCCTCTCGCAATCTGGGACCCTTCAGGGGATGTCGGAGAGCCAGTTTCAGCCCGATCCCGCAGGCCAGGCCTAGGGACCCCACTGGTGCATGAATTCATGCACTGGGTCTAGTTGAGATATAATTGACATATAACTTTATTTACAAAATAGAGGCCTGATGCATGAAATTCGTGCAAGAGTAGGCCTTTGCAGCCGCAGTGGCTGCCTCCATCCTCTCTCGCAGCCACGGCGCCTGCCTGGATCACTCCCTCTGCCTCAATCCGTGGCTGCAGCTCTGGCTTAGTCCCAAAAGGACGTCCAGTCTAATTAACATATTACACTTTTATTATTATAGATATACTAGAGGCCCAGCGCACTATTAAATCATGTGCATGTAGGGTCCCCTAGACCTAGCCTGCCATCAGGGCCATGTCCTTTGCCCCGCAACGCCTCACATGCTCCACGGACGCTGCCGGCGCCCCACAACGCTCCGCCAATGCTGCCAGTGCCCCTCGGGGGGGCGGGGGGAGGGGGGGGAAGGAGGGCCCAAGAGGCGCTCCATGCATCTCCTGGTGACCAGTTGTTTGGTTGTTACGGTGTTACAGTGTTACACCCACTGGCCTTTTATAATATAGATAGACACATATATAACTAATATATTTAACCTAATTGATATATATAACTAATATGTTATAACACTATAATCTATAATAATAAAAGTGTAATATGCTAATTAGACCGGAAAGCCGAACAACCTTCCAGACGTCCTTCCAGACGACCTTCCGAGGGCCGAGACAAGCTGCCGCGGCTGCGAGGGCCAAGCCCCTTGCAGGAATTTTGTGCATCGGGCCTCTAGTGTTACATGTATCAGATGTACAACATAATGACTTAATATTTGTATATATGGTAAAATGATCATCAAAATAAGTCTAGATAGCATCCATCCCCACACATAATTACAGATTTTTTCCCCTGTGATAAGGACTTTTAAGATCTACTCTCTTAACAACTTTCAAACACACAAAACAGTATTCTTAACAATAGTCACCATGCTATACATTACATCCCCATAACATTTATTTTATAACTGAAGTTTTTACCTTTTGATCACCTTCACCCATTTTGCCCACCCCCACACCGCATCTCTGCCACCACCAATCTCTTGTCTGTAACTATTCATTATTTTTTTGTATTTGTGGGGGTTTTTTTAGAGTGCACTTATAAGTGAGGTCATATAGTATTTGTCTTTCTCTGTCTGACTTATTTCACTTAGCATGATGCCATCAAGGTCCATCCATGTTTTTTCAAATGGCAATATCTCAATCTTTTCAGACAAATTGCATCTTGATTATACTGCCACATTGAAATTCCATGAAAGGCCAATGATTTGACAGCTCTCAAAATATCCATCTGGTCATGTTGCCCAAAACTTTAGAAGAAACCTGGCTGATACCATACCTGTCCTGGAATGCTCTTAGGTGTGAAGGTTGCCATTCTAGGACTACCTTTTTCCATGCCCCTTTTCATCTACTAACAAAAGCTTTTGTAGCAAAAATACCTTGCTTAATACGAGTTCATTAGAAGAAAAAGAAAAGGGCTTGAGGCAAGCATCCTTAATGACATAAAAAATAAAATGTCATTTTGAAAGTTGCTTTAAGAAGTTGTATATCTTAATATAACTACTGCATACTGATATTTCTTATATATGTGGCCTGCCCCCAAAACAGACATTTCAGAGGCCTATAAGAACACTATCAGCCACAAAAAAAAAAAAAACAAGTAAAGGGGTTATAAAATCCTAACTGATAATTAATAAAATTGAATTTATAGAGGTTCCCCTTGTTCCAAGCAGAGAACACTTTTTGAAAGAAACTGAAAGGGAGAATTATTGAAAGAAAGAAAACCAGTCTGGTCAATATGTCAGCTCAAATCATGTAAATAGGGATGTAAATTCTTATATTCCCTAGTCACGTCTCTAGTTACATAAATAGGATAAATGGAGAAGAGTAAGTGTGTAGAGGGGCCCTCCCATTTTCTTTTGTTCAACTTCAAATCTAGTTCCTAAGTCCTAAGCATATGCAGACCACTGGATTATCATGCATTGTTTCATCTACTCTCTGTCTTCCAATCCCTCTCTCTGTATGTCTCTCACTATCTCCATGTGTCTCTCTCTCTCCTTCCCTCCTTCTCTCCCACTCTCAGTCCCTCTCTTTTCAGAAATATCAGCTGAATTAGTCAGCATTAACTCGTTTAATGATTCCTGGTCAGTCTATATCAGATACAGATTTCAGTAAGGAAATCAGTTATAAATCTAAGTGTGGGGAAGGGGGGATTTAAATTGATCATGACCATGAATTCTGAGGCAGAGTGAGTTTTCAAATTAAATATTGCCACCCCCCCCCCTCAGGTTAAGTTGCACTTTCCCCAAACCCCACTCCTTTATATGTGGCCCTTCTTCCATCTAACTAAAATGAGGGATTGTTTGCTTGCCAAGTCTGGGGCGGTACGTGAGTATATGAAAAATAATCATAAAATATCAGAATAAACTTTTGATCAAAAAGATCAGCACTGTGTATGCACAGAGAATGTTTCTAGTGAGTGTGTTCTCCCAATCCCTTGGGGAGGCTGTGCAGTTGTATCACTGCTCTAGAAATTTCTGAAATTCTCTCATCATTCCCTTTAGTGATTATAGCATCTTTAGTTTGATTGAAGATGCATTTTATGTTTGAAATCCATCCCAAGTCATTTAGAGTTAAATTTAGTGATTGAAATTAGGTAAACATTATTTGAGGTCGAAACAAAATATGACTATAAAGTTCCAGCCAGGATATGTCATTCATCTTCTACTCCTCCAATATCTAATACACTGCCTAGCACCTGTTCAAGAAATTCAAGTAGAAATAATAATAATAGATTTTATCACATGATTCATAAACTAGTTCTGAAGACCATTCTGAGAGCTTTAGAATAACCAGAGTCTCCCTAGGTATCTACTTGGAGTGAAACAGCACTAATTTTATATGTGTAACTTTGTTTTTCAAAATCTCCTTACTTTATAGACAAATTCTGAATACGTACCCATTGACTGGGTCTGGCCATTTGCAACACTTCGATTTATCTAGCCTAGCTTCTGGTCAGGTGTTCTGGCATTCCTGTTAATGATTCAAATAAACAAACTCAAACAAACTAATCTATGATTTCCATTTTGGGTCTAGAACAGCATTTGGCAAAAGTCTTCTGTAAAGGATTAGACAGTAAATATTTTAGAATTTGTGGGCCAAGCAGCACAATTAAGGCTATTATATATTATTGAGAAATTTAAAGTATCTATACTAATAAAAGGGTAATATGCTAATTAGACCAAACGTTTTCTAGACATCCTTCTGGACAAAGCCACGGTGGTGGAGCCGAGGCAGAGGTGGTTAAGGGTGATCAGGCCAGCAGGGGAGAGCAGTTAGGGGTGATCAGGTTGACAGGGCAGTAGTTAGGGGCGATCAGGCAGGCAGGCAAAATGGTTAGGGGTGATTAGGCAAGCCAGCAGAGTGGTTAGGGGCAATCAGGAAGGCAGACAGGTCAATGGTTAGGAGCCAGCGGTCCCAGATTGTGAAAGAGATGTCTGACTGCTGGTCCTTTACAGAAGACGTTTGCCAAATGCTGTTCTAGACCCAAAATGGAAATCATAGATTAGTTTGAGTTTGTTTATTTGAATCATTAACAGGAATGCCAGAACACCTGACCAGAAGTTAGGCTAGATAAATCACCCAGATTGGAGAGGGTGCAGGCCAGGCGGAGGGACCACCCCATCCCCTCTCCATCCCCCAATGCACAAATTTCATGCACCGGACCTCTAGTAATCATATAATTGAGTATATTTTTATTATACAGATCTGAAAATTATAAGAATAACCTTCTTTGGAAGGTAATATTTCACTTAACTGGAGTCATGTTACATGCTTCTTATCATTAAATTGATTGCAAATGTTCATTTGTAAAAAGCATTCTTTTTTTAATATATTTTATTGATTTTTTACAGAGAGGAAGGGAGAGGGACAGAGAGCTAGAAACATCGATGAGAGAGAAACATCGATCAGCTGCCTCCTGCACACCCCGCCACTGGTGATGTGCCGGCAACCAAGGTACATGCCCTTGACCGGAATCGAACCTGGGACCCTTCAGTCCGCAGGCCAATGCTCTATCCACTGAGCCAAACCGGTTAGGGCTGTAAAAAGCATTCTTAGTTGGTGAATTATGCAAAACAGTCATTCATTGAGCTGGATGTGGCCTAAGGGCCACAGTTTGCCAACCCATTGGTTGTGGTGAGCTACCTTTAACTATAGGGGCTGATTTAGCTCTCTAAGAAGCAGAAGGAACCTGCTATGGTCTGAATGTTTTTGTCCCCCCATATTTACATGTTGAAATCCTACCCCCCCCCAAAAGTGATGGTATTAGTAGGTCTGGCCTTTGGGAGAAGATTACATCATGAGGGTGGATCCCTCAAGAATGAGATTAGTGCTCTTATAAAAGAAACATTTGAGCTCCACAGCCCCTTCTGCCATGTGAGGATACAAGAAAAAGTCTGTCACCTGGGAGAAGGGCCTCACTAACCACCCTGTCATTGGACTTCCCGCCTCCAGAGCTGTGAGAAATACATTTCTGCCCCTTACCCTGTGACATTTTGTTATAGCAGCCTGAACAGACTAAGACAGACCAGTCTGCATTTAATCTCATTAAGAGCAAGAACCATTATCTTGGAATCCAGGCCCTTGACTGTTTCCAAGCCGATCCCCTTGATACTCTAGGACAGACAGGAATTAGGGGGAGGTTAAGACTCCTAGGAAGGGACTGGCTGGGAATACTGTCCTCAGATGTACTGTATTTCCCTGATTGAAAAGCAATGTTTCTTTTCTTTTCAAAAATTATTTTTATTGATTTCATAGAGGAAGGGAGAGGGAAACATAGAAACATCAATGATGAGAGAGAATCATTGATCAGCAGCCTCCTGCACACTCCCTACTGGGGATAGACCCCACAACCCCAGCATGTGCCCTGACCGGGAATCGGACCGTGACCTGCTAGTTCATAGGTCTACGCTCAACCACTGAGCCACATTGACCAGGCCATTTCTTTTACTTTAATATCTCTGAAATCAAGTTGAGCCTTATAATCAATGATTTAATTTAATTGGCAAATTTATTTCTTTCTTAGTGTCAATAAAACAATGGGGAGACATAATCTATGGTATCTTAGCTTCTATAAAATATGGTAATATTTCTCATTCAAAGCTGCAATCCGGCTCCCTCTCAAATCTCTTCACCCCTGTCCGAGTAACTGTTTTTCCTATTAGAGCTTATGTTCTGCTTCCTTCTGTTGCCATAGAAATAGGCCCTTTTGGAAATGTTGTTCCCAGTGAAGGCCTTGGATGAACATCAAAACACAATCAATACTTGGGCTGCTGGGTGTGATAGGGCCTTGTTTTGGGGTAAACTTCTTTGTAAAATTAGAGTTTACCTTTTTTAAAAAAACAAAACAAAAAAAAAGCATTTAAAGTTTCTCTCCTTTCCAAAAGACAGGAGGGAGAGAATTGTTGAAAGTTAGAGCATCCAGCCTGTAACCTCTCTCTTCTGGGTTAGTGTCTCTGAGGAGGAAGCCAGCCTGCCTCAGAGTTGGCACAGAGCCCTGTTCCCTTGACAACTGCCTCTACAAATATGATGCCAAGCGCCACCTGGTGTCCACATCAAGCAAGCACAACAAATAGGCAACAGGCTGAAGGAAGTTTGAAGAATATGCAAAAGTTGGAATGTGGCCAGCCCCCGCGGCTCAGTGGTTGAGTGTGGACCTATGAACCAGGAGGTCACGTTTTGATTCCTGGTCATGGCACATGCCCATGTTGTGGGCTCAAGCTCCTGTGTAGGACATGCAGGAGACAGCCGATCAATAATTCTCTCTCATCATTGATGTTTCTCTCTTCCTCTCTGAAATCAATAAAAATAATTTTTTAAAAAGAATATGCAAAGTTGAAATGTAATGAACAGAACCAGGAAGTCGGGCTCAGACCAGAAGAGGGATTGTGACATGTATTTGCTTTATCATATGGAATATGAGGGCCATGTATGAGTGAACATAATGTACCATAAGAATCTTGACATATAAAAAAAATGGTTACTGTGGATAAGACATCAAATAGAAATCAGATGTCCTTTGTATTAATTCTGGTTTTGCTTTAATCAGTAGATTGTCTGTTAAGTGACAGGCACTATATGAGGTACTAGAGCCTAGCATTGTGCTAAATGCTTGACATAGGTTACTTCATTCTAACCTATGAGGCAGACATTAAAATGTCATTAGGAAACTGAACTCAAGGAGGTTAAATAACTTGCCTAAAGTCACACAGTTGATAAGCAGAGGAGCTGAAATACAAAATTTTACTTAGTATCATGCCTGCTACACAGTGGGCACTCAGTATTTGTTTAATGAAGAAAAACCCAATCTGCATGATGCCAGCCAGCGTTGCCACACATAGACAATCACTGAAAATACCGCCATTGCTCCCGTGCCCTAAAACAAGTTACCCATGGTTCAGGATGTCTGCCTCTCCATTCTATTACCTGTGCAGGAAGGGTCCTTTGAGGCAGAACTCAGGAGGTTTAACACAGTAGAAGACCTAACCCTCTAAGACATCAAGGGGCATGAAAGCAAAAAGTGAGAGAAAAGGAAGCAGGAGAAAGCCTTATCTGTGGTCTGATCAAGTGCTAAAATCCTTGTTATGGGTAGTGAAAGTGTTTGCTCATAAGCATGGCTCTCCTAAAGTTGTTATAAAAGTTTACTACCAATCTTCTTTTAGTGATCTCTTGGCCTCACTGAAAATCAAATCATTTCGAGGTAAGAGTCAGGGTTCCAGGGCTATTTCCACCTCTCCGTGGCTGTCTGAACTCTCCATCTTTGTGCAAATATCAAGAATTGCATCACATCACTGCAGCAACAGTCTCACCATCCATGCAGCCCTCCTAGCCATCCATCTCCCCAGCACCTCTCACAGAGGGGCTTGAGCCAGAGATGAATCACAAACATAAGGAATAAAAAATGCATAAACATATGAAGGAAATAAAGCTCCCCTGGAAAGGGGTAGAATTTGTTTTCACTCTCCAGGACCTGACCTTCAGATGTGCAAACCTCCAGCTTCCTGAAAAAGCATCTGGAAGTTCAGAACTACTTTCTCATCTGGCAAACTCATGAAGTTTGACTCTAGTGTATTGTATCTGTCTCCTTAAGACTTTGAGAGCACTATAGGAAGAGCATTTTCTTTCATCCCTTACCACCTTCGTTTTTGAGAGGTTTTAGGATTAGTTTAGGAAACATGAAGAAAAATAATAATTTAAATCCCAGGAAAGCTTTGGAGTAAATGAGATCATGTCTATGAAAGTTATGTGTAACCAGAAAGTCCTGTGCAAGTGTCAAGGTTAGGTAGGAAGGCAGAGTTCTGTATTATGGGAGTTGAACGCTGGGCCCTTGGAATGTCACACCTGATAGAAGTTCTTTGCCTGGGGAGCCTTGGCCAGCAGACAATTTAACATTGTGATTTATGCTGAGGGTTTTGAACCATGTAGTACCCATTTGACCTCAGAAGGGGCTGTAGACTAGAGATTAATCACATGGGCAGTCAAACACAGAGTCCCAATAAAAACTCTGAACATCAAGGCTTGGGTGAGCTTTCCAGGTTAGCAATATTCCATGCATATTATCACACATTGTTGCTAAGAAAGTAATACTGTCCATGACTCCAGGGGGAGTTGACTGGAAGCTCCATGTGGTAGTTTCCTGGATTCTGCTGTATAATTTTCTTCCCTTGGCTGATTTTCATCTGTATCCTTTCCCTAATTGTGAGTATAACAAGTTTCAATGAGCTCAGTGAATCTTTTAGTGAATTATCAAATGTGAAATATGAGGGTAGTTTTGGGAACCCCCTCAACTAGCAATCGGTATCAGAAGTGAGGGTAGTCACTTCACCCCTCTCCCCAATTTTACAATGATGTTCAAAGAAAGAAGCAAATTATATACATATGTTCAATATGATACTGTTTATAAAATAGGTAAAGCAATGAAGGCCCTGCATCCCTTTGTTCAGGTTTTACATTGCACAATTTTCTAGAGCACTTCCTCCAGCGTAGCCTTTGTACAGTGTTTCCCTAGACTCATGCGAGCACCTGCTGCTCAAGTGAACAAGCAACTATCATAAACATTTTTAGTAACAACATAAAACATTCATGAGAATGATAACCCCCAGTGATAACTGGCTGCCTCTCTGGTGGGAAAAGACGGGAAAACAATCCAGAAGGCATTCACAGGGGATTCCACCTCCAGCTGTACTATTTTATTTCTTAGGCTCCATGGAGTTCATGGGCATTCTTTACATGTATTATTCCCTATACATTTTCATATGTATAAAGTATATCATTTTAAAAATGTATTTAAGCCTGGCCAGCTTGGCTCAGTTGTTGAGCATCAACCTGTGAAACAGTATATTACAATTAGATTCCCATTCAGGGTACATGCCCAAGTGTTGCGGGTTTGATCCCCAGTAGGGGATGTGCAGGAGGCAGCCAATCAATGATTCTCTCTCATCATTGATGTTTCTATCTCTCCCTCTCCTTTCTTCTCTGAAATCAATAAAAAATATATATTTTTAAAAATGCATATTTGCATATTTGCCTGGCTGGTGTGGCTCAGGGGTTGAGCATCAACCCAGGAACCAAGAGGTCACTGGATTGATTCCTGGTCAGGGCACAAGCCTGGGTTGCAGGCTCGATCCCCGGCAAGGGCTGTGCAGGAGGCAGCTGATCAATGATGTTCCTCTCTCATTGGTGATTCTATCTCTCTATTCCTCTTCCTTCCTCCCACTCAAAAAATCAATTTTTTTTAAAAGTGTATTTAAGAAACAAAATGAAAAAAAATAATTCGGGGGGGAGAGGGAGGTCAGAGACAGAGATATAAGAAAACTAGCAGCGTACAACACCAGTGAAATCAAAAGAAGAGTTTTAAATAGGACACAATGTTCAACAGCACCACAAGGAGCTGAGGATGAAAAGAAGGGATTTGTAGAGTCAGCAATTAGAGCATTTTGATCTTTCAAAGAGAAGTGTCAACAGAGCAGTGAGAGTGAAATCCCACTGCAAGAGGTTAAGGAGGGAGTAGGAAGTGATGAAGTGGAAACAGTGTTCATGCCACTGGATATTCGGCAGTAAAAGAAAGGCTGTGGGACAGGAACTGTTGCATAAAAGAATATGTTTAAAGTCAGGAGTCTGCTTTAGAGGAGGTTTCAAGATGGCGGTTGCTGGATAGCTGACCGGGAGCCAAGGTGAAGGCCCCTACGAAGGGAAGGAGGCCGAGAATCCTCCCCTCCCGGCTTCTCACAGTCCCAGAGCCCAGCATAAGTGTTTGGACATTTTTATGTTGATCCTGGTAGTTTTTTGTTTGTTTGTTTGTTTGTTTGTTTGTTTTTTAATAAACAAGTGAACCATACAGAGTGTCAACATGGGACGAAGAGCTACATCATCCACAGAAAGTGGAAAATTTATGCACCTCACAGACCAAGCCCGAAAAGAAGCCTAGAAGAGAGAATTAAAGAAAAAAAAATAGCGCATGATGGTACAAGTTGCAGTTTTGAAGATGAAGGATCCCAAACAAATTATCCGGGACAGGGAGAAATTGGATGAAATGGAGTTTAACCCAGTGCAACAGCCACAATTAAATGAGAAGGTGCTGAATGACAAGCATAAAAAGCGGTGTGAAACCTTTGAACGTATTCTACGACTCTATGAAAAAGAGAATCCAGATATTTACAAAGAATTGAGAAAGCTAGAAGTAGATTATGAACAGAAAAGGGCTCAATTTAGCCAATATTTTGATGCTGTGAAGAATGCTCAGCATGTGGAAGTGGATAGTATTCCTTTGCCAGATATGCCTCATGCTCCTTCCAACAAATTGATCCAGGACATTCCACTTCCTGGTGCCCAGCCACCCTCCATCCTTAAGAAGACCTCAGCCTATGGATCTCCAACTAGGGCAGGTTCTAGTCTTCCTCTTCTTGGGCATGGTGTTCCACATTTGCCTCCTGGTAGAAAACCTCCCGGGCCACCCCCTGGTCCACCTCCTCCTCAAGTCTTACAAATGTATGGCCATAAAGTGGGCTTTGCCCTGGATCTTCCCCCTCGCCAATGAGATGAAGACATGTTATATAGTCCTGAACTTGCTCAACGGGGCCATGATGATGATGTTTCCAGCACCAGTGAAGATGATGGCTATTCTGAGGACATGGATCAAGATAAGCATGATGACAGTACTGATGACAGTGACACTGACAGATCAGATGGAGAAAGTGAAGGAGATGAATGTGTGCACCGTGATGATAATGAAAGAAATAACAATGAAGAAAAAAATCAGGTCTGAGTGTACGATTTGGGAAATCAAGGAAGAAGAAGAAGAACATTAAGGAGCTGACTCCTCTTCAAGCTATAATGCTTCAAATGGCAGGTCAGGAAATCCCTGAGGAGGGACGAGAAGTAGAGGAATTTTCAGAGGACGATGGTGAAGGTGATTCTGATGATTCTGAAGCAGAAAAGCAGTCACAAAAGCAGCATAAAGAGGAATCTCTTTCTGATGGCACATCTGCTTCTTCACAGCAGCAAGCTCCCCCACAGTCTGTTCCCCTGTCTCAGATACAAGTACCTCCCATGCCAGGACCACCTCCTCTTGGACCACCCCCTGCTCCACCTTTACGGCCACCTGGACCACCTGCAGGCCTTCCTCCTGGATCACCTCCAGGAGCTCCTCCATTCCTGAGACCACCTGGAATGCCAGGACTCCGAGGGCCTTTACCCCGACATTTACCTCCAGGACCACAACCAGGCCGACCCCGTGGCCCTCCTCCAGGTCCACCTCCAGGTCTGCCACCTGGCCCTCCTCCTCGGAGACCCTCACCAAGGCTACCTCCCCCTGTACCTCCAGGTATCCTTCCACCTTGTCCTGGCATGATGTGCCCACCTTTGGTGCCTCCACTGGACCTGCCCCACCTGGGCTTTTCCCACCGGCTCCCTTGCCAAACCCAGGAGTTTTAAGTGCTCCACCCAACTTGATTCAGCGACCCAAGGAGGATGACACCAGTGCAGCCATCATTGAGAGGAAAGCCACAGCAACCATCAATACCAAACCACAAATCATGAATCCCAAGGCAGAGATTACTCGATTCGTGCCCACCACACTGAGGGTCCATCGGGAGGAAAAGGGGGCTACTGCTGCTCCCCAGAGAAAATCAGAGGATGACTCTGCTGTGCCTCTTGCCAAATCAGCCCCCAAATCTGGTCCCGTCTCAGTACAAACTAAGGATGATGTATATGAAGCTTTTATGAAAGAAATGGAAGGGCTGCTGTGACAACTTTTGATGCCCGAACACACTTCTGTTCATATCATTGGTTCGTGGAAAAAGAGGCTCTTAGGAAACTTGGGCAAAAGAGCTACTTTTATTGTCAGGGTATTTTCTAATTTCAGTTGAAGGAATATCTTAAAGTTTAGCCTTGTTTGGAATTCACTGCATACAAGAGAGGGTATTTCGCTCAGGCTAGGCTGGTTACTGAAGCAGTTCTGCTGCAAATGTCCATTCCCTTTCATACCACCACTTTCATCCCATTTCTTCCCCTCTCCAATCCTTTGGAACTTGTGATCTGGGGGCATATTTGTTTTTGATTCTCCTGTGTGCTGTGGGTTCTGGAGCAGAGATTTTTTGGGGGTGGGGGGTGGGGGGATAGTTCATTTTACCTCATCTTGTCTTTTGTGTTTATTTTTAATATTTTCTTGTAAATATTTTGTAATATTGTAGTGAAATGGATCACAACGTCATTTCCTAATACAAAGCAAGACAAGTGGGAAGAAAATGTAAAATTCTTTAATTAAAATTATTTCCCACTGACCTAAACTTTGAGTGTTTCATGAAATAAATAAGTGTTCTACCCCAAGGGGGTGAAAAAAAAGAGTCTGATTTAGACAGAATGCTTGTGTCCCCCCAAATCCATCTGCTGAGATCCCAATGCCCAATGTGATGGTATTAGGAGGTGGGACCTTTGGCAGGTGATTAGGTCACAGAGGTGGAGCCCTCATGGATGGGATTAGTGCCCTAATAAAAGGGGAGCCACAGAGCTTACTCGTCCTCTTTCACCACATTAATATATCTACACTAATAAAAGAGAAACATGGTAATTAGCGTACGACCGCTAACCTTTTCATTGGCTAATCAGTGAGTATATGCAAATTAACTGTCAGCCAAGTTGGCGGCCGGCAGCCAGGCACTGAAGCGAGCATGAGGCTTGCTTGCTGCGGACTCCAACGTTCCCCGCCTCACTTGCCGGCCTCTCAGCTGCAACTCTAAGCAACTATGTACTATGTTGCAAATAAGAA
>NW_005363836.1:5364651-5376909 GCF_000412655.1 Myotis brandtii | reverse complement strand
ACCCTGCCTTGAGTGTGACAGGGGGCGGTGCCCCAACCCCCCAATCGGCCCTACCCTGAGCGTGACTGAGGGTGGCATCGCAACCTCCCGATCCGCCCTGCTCTGTGCATGACAGGGCGGCGCCCCAACTCCCCAATTGGCCCTGCTCTGAGCCTGACCAGGGGCTGCACCTAGGGATTGGGCCTGCCCTCTGCCACCCGGGAGCAGGCCTAAGCCAGCAGGTCGTTATCTCCCGAGGGGTCCCAGACTGCGAGAGGGCACAGGCCGGGCTGGGGTACCCCCCTCCCCCCGCCCCCCAAGTGCACAAATTTTTGTGCACCGGGCCTCTAGTATATATATATATATATTGTATGAACTAACACTATGAGAAACAAAACTAACACATGTGCCCAGTTTGTGATGTGTGACATGTCGGTTAATAATAGAAGTGGCAACAGGGCATTGAATTGTGACTCTGATGAATGGCAGCAGTCAGATAAAGACCATGGGCCACATCACCTTATGATGAGCAGCACAGAGAAAAGAATCCTAGATGGAAGCTACACAGTATTATTTGCTTCTCACCTCCTAGTGAAGTAGAAAAGGAAAGAGAAGAAGAAGCAGTAATGTATTTGAGGAGCACCTCAATTAGGCTATATGCCATGAACTGAATTCTGGTTTCAAACTAACAAACAGCCCCAGAGAAACTAAATTTGATTCCCTGGATACAGCGAGGTTTCATGGATCTCAAAACCCTTTAGGGAGGGAGGATTCAAAGTGAAGACACTAAAAGTTGCAGCCTAGCCTGTGATTTTTCTAGCAATTAAAGTACTTAATTGTGACAGGAGCAATTATGTTTTACTTCTTTTTTAATATATTTTTATTGATTTCAGACAGGAAGGGAGAGAGAGAAAGAGAGATAGAAACATCAATGATGAGAGAGAATCATTGTTCGGCTGCCTCTTGCACACCCCTTACTGGGAATCAAGCCTGCAACCTGGTCATGTTCCCTGACCGGGAATCAAACCTGGGACCCTTCAGTCTGTAGGCTGAGGCTCTATCCACTGAGCCAAACCAGCTAGGGCTATGCTTTACTTCTTACATGGACCATCTGCCTTTCCCAAATGATTCCTATCAGCTTCATACCTCCTAAGCAGTGTGCTTAGGCTCATGCTGTATGAATAAACTTGCTAAAACTCTAATCCTCTGAGCCCCAGCTGGAGCCCTGAGCCTGTCACCTCTGACCACAAGCAGCCTAACCTGTTTATACCAATGCAATCAAATATAATAAAAGCCTAATATGCAAATTGACCAAACAGCAGAACAACTGGTGGAACGACCAGTTGCTATGATGCACACTGACCACCAGGTGTATGCAGGCCCTAAGCCAGCCAAGGAGGGTGCCAGTGGGGGCCCCCTGATTGCCCCGCCGGTCGCCCTGCAGAAGGAGGCAACCTGCGGCCGCAGCGGGACAATCAGGGGGTGGGACCGGCTGGCAAGCAGGCGGTGCCAACCCCCCTCCCCGATAGCCCCACCAGTCACCCCACAGATAGACCCTGATCACTGGCCAGGCCTAGGGACCCTATCCATGAACGAATTTCATACACTGGGCCTCTAGTATAAAATATTATTATTGATATGCCACAATGAATTAAAAATTAGAACCACGACTAACGCATCTACCTGCAGAGTTTTTATGGATGGGTTTGCCTTGGCAGTGGCCTTCGCCTCTGCTGTGGATGTGCTGCTTAGATTTCCCCCTACAAAACTGAAACACTTGTTTCTCTAGCTGCTGGGAGTGTTGGCAATTGAGAGCTCTCAATGGGGCTCACCCTTGCTGAAGAGACCTCCCCCCTCACCGACCCGACTCAAGGTCACTGCCTTCCTTGAGGACAGCCTACAAGCAATGACTGTTCAATGATGGGGAATGGGAATGAAGTCCTGGCTCTCTCTCCCCAATTCTAATGAAGTTTAAGGGGTCATCCCAGCCCCAGAGCTCCTGTATATCCAACAGAGACCTTGCTTTAATGCATTACAGTTTAATTTCCCCTTCTACCCAATCCTGATTTTTTCTCTGCCTGTAGGTGCTGATCCCAGAAGCACACCCAACAAGTCTCCTGCATGCAAATCTCCATCTCAAAGTCAGCCTCACAGAACCGGCCTATGACAACCTCTTTTTCACACAAAAATCATCTCCTTTGGACAAATGTAGAAATATAACTAAGCATAGCTTTACCATCTCAGATGAATCTCATTTCAACGTCCATTTCCCACAGGTTATTAAGGTCCTAATTCCTTCTAAGTCCTTTTTCTTGCACAGGTCATGAGGCCTATCTGTTTTCATTATCTGGACTTCAGTGAGGTTGAGAAAACAAATATTACACAGTGGGGAAGAGAAGTAAATCCGTAAGAGGTAAACTAAAACTTCCCATTTAACACCCTCTCTCCACCTCAGCCCAACCACAAACTCAGAGGTTGCTGTCCAAGTGTGGACTCAGGACTGGATTGTCCATGCTATTATCCTTACTTAGATAATAAGTACAATAATAATAACCATTACTACCATCAATCATATACTTGTATGTCATAAGCTGCACAGTGAAAGTGTTTTTAATATACCTTTAACTTTTCCAATAAACCCAATAAGGAAAGTATTTTTAAACCTTTTCTACAGAGAGAGAGGAAAGTTCAACTGCCCAAGACCACACCATTCTGGAGCTGAGACTAAATGCAGGACCTGTCTCCCTTCAAAACCTAATCATGTTCCTCTGCACCAACACTCCCATCGCTCTCTTCTTCCTACCTCCCCAGTGCCTGGTTCACTTTGGAGGGAAAGCTCCATGAGGACACAGGCCTTTGTTCCCTGGCTGGCATGTGGCAAATGTCCAATTCGTTGTCTGTTTGAATGAATGAGGTCCAGTAACACAGTCCTGCTAGAGTGGACTGCAGCATCGAAGAATGCTGTGCAGTATGTCTGAACCCATTTATTTTGGAGCAAGCAGCTGCCACTCGCCCCTACAGTGTGTGGAAAATTAGAAAAAGAGCCCCTTTCTCAAGACACTTACATCCACCTCTCAGAATACTGTCCTACCATAGGGATGTGTTAGAATAAGATACTTTACTGCCATCTGCCCCAAATAATAACTACACGGGTCTACATGTCTATGATGTAGCCAATGTCCTCTTCAGTTTGGTACCTTGTGCACCACACAACCCGCACAGCCCCCTGTGGCTGCTCCGCCTGGACTGGCCAAGCCCAGTTTACCCTTTTGTCTAACTAGGTACTGGAGTCAGATAGATCCTATTTTCTGACAGTTGGACTGTAACCCACATTTGTTTCTAATTCCTCACTCAGCTACCTTTTGTCAACTTAGAGATAATGGCCGAAGTCTCAGAAAGTTTGCTGGATGATGGTCTCAGCATCACCCTGCTCCCACTCAGCACGGCACATGGTTTTAGAAAGCTCTCTTATCACTCTTTGATGGAGAGCTATTTTCAAGAACCGTACAATTTCCTGACATTCTTCGTTGCTTGTTGAAGATAGATTCTCTTCAGAAGTACACTATCTTAAGTACTTTAAAAACACTGTGAATGCCATTGCCTCCCTCCTGAATCAGGCTTTCTTTCTCAGCAGTAATCTTCCCCTCTGGCCTGCTTTTTACAGCCCGTTTTATACCCTTTGTCCCAGACAGAGGAAATAGCTGGTCTGGAAAAGGTCGCATTCAGCATGCCATAATAATATATATTTCTACCTTCCCAGTGAAAAGAAAGGCAAATTGATAGACAACATTAACCAGTCTATCTCTGAGGTTCCTGAGGAAGAGACACTATAAATGTAAAATCGTGAATAGTCTTTGATCAGGGAAGCCCAGATGCCAATATACAAACCAACTGAGTTATCTTATGTATATTTCTTTACAAACAAAGGCCAGGAGAAAACAAAAAGAATGGGACAGGCCCTACTGCTTTGGACCTCTGTTATAAAATGTAATAAAGCCAAGGCAAATCTGACAGAAACTAAAACTCTAGTTGGCCTAATTCCCAAGATACTGAAGAGAAGATTTGGGCGTATAAATAGGTCACAGCAAACAAATACCAGCTTTACTTTGATCATCAGCTCAGCCCACTTGCCATGACAACTACACTAAATCGCAACACCCCTGACAGTTGTTCCCACATTTGAGAACCCATTGCATTTTGTTTGTTCTTCTGTTGGAGTATTTAACATGCTGTATTGAATTTTAAGCTCATTCACCCATACTTTTCCAATTGGATTGTGATTCCTTTTGCACATTTTATTATTACCAGTGATAGTATAATGCCAGGCACATCATGGGTGTCCACAATGCTTTGTGGGAGTTAGCTATATATTGCTATGGAATGAATGTTTTTGTCTCTCCCAAATATGTATGTTGAATAGAATTCCCAATGTGACGGTATTAGGAGGTGGAGCATTTGAGAAGTAATCAGGTTCAGATGAAGTCATGAGAGTGGACCTGCGTGATGGGATTGGTGCCCTTATAAGGGAATAGAGATTAGAGCTCTTTATTCCCACTGTGTGAGGATACATCAAGGAAGCAGCCGTCTGCCCTAGCCAGTTTGGCTCAGAGGATAGAGCATCAGCCTGCGGTCTGAAGGGTCCTAGGTTCGATTCCAGCCAAGGGCACATGCCCGGTTGCGGGCTCAATCCCCAGTAGGGAGTGTGCAGGAGGCAGCCAATCAATGATTCCCTCTCATCATTGATGTTTCTATCTCTCTCTCCCTCTCCCTTTCTCTCTGAAATCTATAAAAATATATTTTTTAAAAAGAAAGAAGCAGCCATCTGAAAGCCAGAAAGAAGGCCCTCACCAGAACACAGTGATGCTGGCACCCTGTTCTCGGACTTCCACCCTCCAGAACTGTGAGAAATAAATATTTGTTGTTTCAACCACCCTCTCTGTGGTCTTTTTGCTATAGTATCCCGAGCCAAACTGATGCTTTCCCATTGGTGCAGAGGAATTAGACTCCACTCTTTATTATGAAATCTTGCTTCTGGACAGTAAAGGAAGAAGTGTCATTAGTAGCATCCAGAAGGCTCAAAGGACAATGCCCATCACGGAGTGCATTTCCCTCACAGTGTTGTTAATACATTGATTTCCTTTCATTTCTCCTGAATTTGCTGAGATTCACCATTTCTCAGAAATCTTTTGTGTATTGTCCTATAATGTCCAATGATTCAAGCAATAAAATGCTAATGCCTAGAGGGAGTCTGTGACCCACAATAACTACTACACTAGGAAGATGTTTAGTGATGCTGCTCAGCCATGTTGCCACACAAATGGGGACTCTCAGAAAGAGACCCTGCCCACCGAAGGGCTTGTAAAGTCCCTCTGTTGTCCCATCACACTCAAGGATGATCCAACAGAGGGACCACAGACCCCACTGTAGAGAATGCCAATCACGCAAAAAAAAGGATGTAATTTCCAGAACATTCCAGCACAAGAAGGTAGCAAACATCACAGCTAACAGTTGACAGTATTAACTATTTTCTAGGCACTTTGCTAGGGACTTGACAAGCATTTATCCTCAGAGCCACCCAGGAAAGGAGGCACTCTTATTATCTCCAGTTTATAGATAAGGAAACTGAGGTTTATTAAACAGGTTCATAATCTATTTAAAGTCTCATAGGAACTAAGAAGCAAAGCCAGAACTGTACTCTAATCTGTCTGCCAGAACTGTACTTTAGGCAAGAAATGAAGTGGGGTAAACAATACAAAACCCCACCCATTTAAGATAGTCTTGATCTACTTTGGCCAATGAAATGATATAATACACTTCATGGCAGAAGCACTTAAGATACGGAGTGCAATTTTCCACTTCAACTCCACAGCAGAGCCTGAAGCTTCATGTTGAGATGGCAGCAGCATCCAGTGCCCACTTCAGATATGGTGCCAAAGATGATCAGAGAAGGAAGGACTTCTGAGAGAGCCACGCCACGGGCTGAGGAGATTAATGGACTGGAAGATTTTCCTAAGGATAAGAATGGAGCTCAATATCGGAATATTTTCTACCTCCAAGACAGGGAACCATCACATGAGAGTGAGTTTTCAGAATGCTGTAGACTAGTTACTGCTGTGTGTCTCCCAATCTTCCTCTTACAGAATATGAATGTTTACCCTGTCCCTGTTCTATTAGGAGGGCAAGGGGGTAGGCACAGATGACTTACTTTTTAGTTCACAAGGTTGCAGGGGATTTGGGGATCTTTTGCAGGATGCTATGGTCTGATCCTAACTACCAAGTTGGTGATATTTGGAGGTGGGGCCTTTAGGAGGTGATAGGTCATGAGGGTAGAGCCCTCATGAATGGAATTCGTGCCCTTATAAAACAGGCCCAAGGAAGTTCCCTTAACCTCATCCAACATGTGAGGACATAGTAAAAAGATGCCATCTATGAACCAGGAAATAGGCCCTTAGCAGACACCAAATCTGCCAGTGTCTTAATCTTGGACTTCCCTGCTTCCAGAGCTGTGAGAAATAAATTTATGTTGCTTATATACTACTAAATCTCTGGTATTTTATTTATAGCAGCTGAACAGATTAAGACAACAGGGGATTGGGGGCAAATTCTGCACATAGGGAAAAAAAGAGAACCTAATATTTGATTATCAGGTTATGGTAGGCATTACAAGTACTCCCAATATTTCTCTTCTGGGAATACTAGAGGATTGCACTTCCTTGTCTCTTGAAGTTAGACATAGCAAATGCTTGCACTGGCCAATGAAATGTGAGTAGAAATGATGAATCACTCCTGAGCAGATGCATTTAAGATCCAGTACACGATCATCTATGCTTATTCCCTCTGTCACAGCAAACCCTGAAACCTCATGTTAAAACAGCAATGTTGTAAAATGATAAAACTGAGCCCCTGGGTGACCACTGATGAACACTGTCCCCTGGGAACACAAGCTAGACATGTAATATTAGAAAGAAAGAAAAACTTTTGTTGCTTTAAATACAGAGAGTTTGGACGTTGTTTGTTATCACACCATAACCTAACCTATCCTGATAGTACCCTGCAACTTAGCATTAAGAGAGCTCTGAAATTAGAAGTTACTATTCCAGTTCAGACTGCACAATACAGGAGAAGAGACACATGGAAGACAGCGGAAAATGAACCTGAACTCTTTGTTAGCCAAACTGATCAACACCCGCTACTTAGTGAAGAAGAGATGAAATAGACACTATCAAGGTTATTGTAAATGCACATATATAGTAAAAGATACAGAGTTTATGGAGTCAATCATTGGGGGGAAAAAAACTTTATTCATTTTCAAAAAGAAAAAAAAAATCCCAGAGAGGACAACCAGGTAAGGAACACCTGGAATAGCAGTGTTAATCATAACGTAGTTCATAAACACTTTACATCAGAATCACTAGGTCTATGTAAGATGCCAAGTTCCTAGGCTCCACTATTAAAATCTATCACTTTAGCAAATTCAGTTTTAAGGAGGCTTATCTCTGTCTTGGTATGCTACATAATATGCTTTGACTTTTTCTAGAGTTACATAACTTCCAGCCCAGTAATCCAACAATGCCTTTAAGTCAATAAACGTTTAAGATCATTAACAATTCCGTAGGAGTTAATGCCCAAGCTAATACTAAAAACTGAATTATAACCATCTGGCCTTTGAACAGGAATTGTTGGTGGACTTGGATAAGGAAAAACCCATAATTACCAGTTAAATCAATATTTAAAATATCTCTTGGCGTTATTGTCAAGAATTTTAATCACCAACCATGTTCTTAATTTTGAGCATTATGCTGGGTGTTAGGTATACAAAGATGATGGTCTCATCTCTCAAGGAAGTCCACAGGCAATAAACAAATATGGTCGATTCTCATTACTTGCGATTGTTTTGTTTTATAGTTACTGAATGGAGAGAGGCAGAAGGCCATCAGAGAGAAAGTAATGCTTTAGAAAAGACTTGTAAAATGAACAGGATTTTGGCCCATACATAAACAAAGAGAGGGTATAGTCCAGAAACAGGGATATATATGGGAAGAATGCAAGCCTAAACAGGCTGGAGAGACAATCCTGAAAGGCCTTGTATACCATGTTAAGGAGGTTAGATTTTATCTTTTGTAAATAGCAGTGAATGATATCCTGGTTAATTGAGTAGACACTCTCAATTTGCATTTCCTTTCTATTTGTCACATTGCTACCCCACTGCAAAGTACCAGGAGACTTTAAAGGATTCTCTTCAGAAAAATAATTATTTACCCCATCCTTTTTGTAATGTCTCCTACTTAAATTTCATTTCCTAAACATGACTTTCCTGAAAGCTACACATTATGATTTATTCACTGAGTAATTTCACATTTAGGGGACAATGTTTTGGCAATGTTTTGATTAGATGAGAATCCAAAACAGGGAACATGACATTAATCAATATCTGTTTAATCCTCAGATAACTACAACTCAATCAAACAAAACCAGTCAAAGGGGCTGTGATATCTACCGCACATCTGGAGTTTGCTTTTGACTAAGCAGGGAGAAATACCATCAAAGAGTGAGTTTCTGTGCATTTGGAGCAAACTAGTTCAATTCAAACCAATTTAAAGACTGGACAGATTAACCTGCCTGTTGATTCAGTGAACTTTGCATTACTGAGAGGTCTGTGGTTGTTGTTGGTGTGGTTTTAAGAGCCTGAAGTCCTTCTGTTGCATTGCTAGCCTCAGACAGCGCTCAGGCACCACATGGAATTGCCACAGTTGTCAGGTGACCAGGTGTGGTCACCGAACAGCAGTTCAGTCACTATCATCCATCACCTCTTATATTACTGTATTTCCTTAATTGTCCTTCTTTATGCTAGTCTTGCTTCCTTTCTCATCCATTCTTCACACTCCTGCCAGAGTGATCTTTTCAAAATGGTAAGCCAACACATCACTCTTCCCACTTGAAAATCTTCAGACTCTCCCTAACATGGCTTCAAGGCCCAGCTTGCTCAGGTTTCCCTTAACTCATGAATCTCATCTTCATACTCAGTGCTTGAGCTGCACTGGCTCATTTAATGAATATTTGCCTTCTAAACCATGACTTGCCCTGCCTCAGGGCCTTTGCACATGCCACTCCTGTAGCCCAGAATATTGTTCTCCATTCCCCACCAAAAATTCCTACTTATTTATTTATTCTGTCTCAAGTTAGACATTACCTCTTCCACCCCATCACTCCCTATGCCCTACTGGGGGCCCCATCTTACTTGTATATTTCTCTTAACAAAGCACACATCATTCTGTATTATCCTTTCCTACATGCTTGACTATCTTCCAAGGTTAGACTGTGTGCTTCACCAGAGCAGGGACTGTGTCCCATTCTAGCTTGTATTTAAAGAGCCAACACTGTGTTCATAAATATTTGTTGAATGTTTAAGTAAATGAATAATACTGGCTTCTTCCTTTGAGAAGACAAGACACAAGATTTAGAACCTGGAAAAATGGGTGTGAGTTCCAGTTCTACCAGCTACTGGTTTATGATCATGGCAAGTTATATTCTTTCTGAGTCCCAATTCTTATCTGCAGAATAAGGAAGACAATAACACCTACTTCATGAAATTATAGTAATGGTTATTAAAACACGCATAATGAAGCACTGTAAACTACATTTCTTAAACATGTTGGTTATTACATATATAGAAATATATATTTTTATTGTTCAGAGAGTTAATTTTTTTAACCACTGATTTCGTTTTAAAAGAGTTTAATTTGGTGATGTGGATGCAATTTTATCCTATAAATGAAAATCATTTTACTGTGACTAGATTAGGATGTTAGGACTTTCATGAAATGCAGCAGGAAATTAGAAATGTTAATGAGAAGGCTAAATAGAGGGAAGCTGTTGTTAATTCCAAGCTTTCCACATTGACTGGAAAAAAACGAAGAAATACACTATGCAAAATTTAAAAAAATAAAAAACCTCTATTCAGTATTTAAAAAAGAAAAATGGCCCCTGATAACTTTATTTGCAGACACTAAAACAGTAATTTATAGCCAACCCATTTTCTGTGTGGTCAAGTGGAAAACTGGACATTGCAGATGATCTCAGGACATGTAGGCAACGGACATTCTACCCTTCAGCTCACTCAACCACACAAAACTTTCAGCTCCGTTCTTCCACAGACCCTGCACAGAAAGCTTTGTGGGTAATAGCTCAGGGGAGCTAATGGAGGGTCATATTTATAAAAAAATGGACATTGAGTATTTCTCACAGTTGGCTTTCAGATCATTTCCAAATCTACTTCTTTTTCATTTCAGATCAGCAATCATTTTTAAAGTTAGAGGAATTAGATGGTTTATCAACATATGACCTATCATTGAACTCCAACATGAAATAACCAAGTCATTTAAATGAAACAGGGACCTATTCAAACTAATTCCTGCCCCCAGGAATTTCAACTGTACATGAACGTCATGTCAGCAGGTGAATTTTTCAGTTGCTGTTTTTACTAAATTGCAAAGATATAGGCTGACAGTCTAGAATATATTTCTTCAATTGTTTCCACTGAGCTCTGATAATGAGGTGGGCAGGCCCTCAGTTCCCCAGTCCTTTTATATTTATCTCTGCACATCTATGCTGCTTCATCTCTCCTGTATATTTGCCCCTGTGCTCTCAGAGGACAAACCATCCATCTCTCTGTAAAGTGTATCCTTTCCTATGAGCTCTGTGCTACTTTGTCCCTGTATATACTAGGGAGGAAAAGAGAATCAATAAATTTATGGATTAATTGACCTTGATTTCATACTACACCTTCTTCTGTACCATCTATAATAACTACATTGATCTTTATTTGATACCTTGGAACAGGCCCCAGCTTTTCCTACCTTAAAATAAAAAGTGTTGGATTAAAAATGGCGGCAGAGTAGGAGGATGCTGCACAGACATGCTCCCAGGAACAAGCTGGAATTACAACTAAAATACGGAAAGGCTTCCTGAATAATCAATGGAAAACTCACAGGAGATACCCAAAGGTGGAGACTGCATAGAGACTAGTAAGAGGGGCGGAGGTGTGAAAGGACTGGCCAGGCACTCAGCTGTGTGTGTGGGGGGGGCGCGGGGGGTGTTGCCACTGAGAACTCTGGGGTCTAATCCCGAAGCTGGGCTCCCCAGCAGAGAACACCAAACTGAGAAGGGTATCCACATAATATCTAGCTGTGAAAAGCAGTGGGATGCTGTCTGCCAGGGAGTGGCAGCTGAAAGTTCAGACACCCTCTTAAAGGGCCAACACACAAAAATTCCCTGTAGAGCCACCCACCTTGTCCTCTGGCAGAGGGAGAGTGAAGTGGACTGGAGCTGTGAGAGCAGAAGCCAGGACTGGGGACTCGGAGGATAGAGCTCAGAAGGCAGACACCCCAAGTTTCCTGGGCTGAGTCAGTCCCTCACACAGCAGAGGACATCTTTCCCACATAGACATCTGCATTGCCTGGGGGAAAAAACACCTTGCCCTGAGGCCACTTAAGAGATTAAAAGTAACAATTAGCCTCCAGGTAGAAGCAACTGCCCCACCCTGTTGAAAAAACTCTCGCCACACCTGAGGATGATTGCCTGGGGACAATTCAAGTCAGAATCCTATGAGTCTGTAGACAGAGGTGGTCTCTGGAGGCTTTATGTTTTAGCCTGATCCAATTAGTCAGAAGCAGCCTTTAACACTGTCCTGCACTAGAGATTGAGAGTATAGAAGATCTACCTAAAACATAGTCACAAACCCAAACAGACACCCAAAATGAGGAAACAAGGAAACAACCCCCAAATGATAGAACTAGTGAATTCTCCAGAAGAAGAGATAAATGAAGCAGAGATAAGAAATTTATCTGAAACAGAGTTCAGAGTAATGATGTTAAAAATGCTCAACAGTATGAAAAAGATCTAGTAACTATAAAAAAGAACAGTCTGAGATAAAGAGTGATATAACACAAATAAAGAACACATTGGAAGGAATACACAGCAGATTATGAGAAGCTGAGGATTGAATCAATGAATTAGAAGACAGAGTTGAAAATTTTACTCAATTAGAGAACCAAAAAGAAAAAAAAAACAATTAAAAAACAGGAGGCTGGAAATGGAACTCCCATTTGACCCTGTGATCCCACTTCTAGGAATATATCCCAAGAAACCAAAAACATCAATCAGAAAGGATATATGCACCCCTATGTTCATAGCAGCACAATTCACCATAGCTAAGATTTGGAAACAGCCTAAGTGCCCATCAGTAGATGAATGGATTAGAAAACTGTGGTACATCTACAC
>NW_005363836.1:5363113-5363744 GCF_000412655.1 Myotis brandtii | reverse complement strand
TTTTTCAATTGGGAGGGAGACACAAGCTCCTGACTGCTCTGAACTCCAGTTCCGGGCGAGTCTCTGGGGACCCAGACTCATGCGGGGAGAAAATGGACTGTCTGGCATCGGGCAGAACTCGAGGGTGGCTTTCTCTCAGAGGTGCTTGCAGCGATTACCATGGGACACTGAGACTCAGGGCCTCTTAGGGCAGGTTTGAGGATCAGCCATAGCTGTTTGCTCCGCTCTGTTGACTCCCTGAGACCCCTCCCCACCCAAGCTGTGTGCAGAGCCTTTTGCATATAAATGGCCTGGCCCTTTGCAATCTGAAAATTACCTAACAAACTGCAGCTGGATCAGAGAGACTCAGAACATCCAAAAGAAGGCCCAAGGCCCCACAACAGCTTGCATTGCTTCACAGCTGGGCCTCATCTGGGCACCTCCAAACCCCAAACAAAGAAGAGGAATCTGCAGATCTCTCCGTAGCTCCTGCTGGGTAGCCTCAGGCAGAGGCTAAATTAGCACCTCCTTAGAGATCCAAGAGCCAGTGTACCCAGTGGTCAGATTGGGATCATCCAGATTACAACTCCTCAGATCCATAAGGGACACACTCAGGGGGCAGACTCAGTGAGCGCCAAAGCCCCACTGAAGC
>NW_005363836.1:5342033-5361814 GCF_000412655.1 Myotis brandtii | reverse complement strand
AAAAGGCTAAAGGAGTTCATCACCACCAAGCCAGCATTATAAGAAATGCTAATGGGATTGCTGTAAGGGATTGCTGAGAAGAAGAAACAGAGAGAGAAACCTCTCAGAATTAAAATGGCTATAAATAAGTACCTCTCAATAACAGCCCTAAATGTAAATGGATTAAATGTTCCAATCAATAGGTGTAGGGTAGCTGAATGGATACAAAAGCATAACCCAACTATATGCTGTCTACAAGAGATCCACCTCAAAACAAAACACTCACACAGGATGAAAGTGAAGGGATGGGAAAAAATTTCCCATGCAAATGGAAAAAAAAAAAACTGGAGTAGCAATACTCATATCCAACAAAATAGACTTTAAAAGCATCATGCTAAGTGAAATAAGCAAGTCAGAGAAAGATAAATATCATACGATCTCACTCATTTGTGGAATATAATGAACAATGTAAACTGATGAACAAAAATAGAGCTAAAGGCCCAAGAACTATAAACACCAATCAGAAAGGATATATGCACCCCTACATTCATAGTGGCACAATTTACAATAGCTAAGATCTGGAAACAGCCTAAGTGCCCATCAGTAGATGAATGGATTAAAAAACTGTGGTATATCTACACAATGGAATACTATGCTGCTGTTAAAAAAGAAGAAGTTCTTACCATTTGCAATAGCATGGATGGAACTGGAGAGCATTATGCTAAGCAAAATAAGCCAGTCAGAGAAAGATAAATATCACATGATCTCACTCATTTGTGGAATATAATGAACAATGTAAACTGATGAACAAAAATAGAGCTAAAGGCCCAAGAACTATAAACACCAATCAGAAAGGATATATGCACCCCTACATTCATAGTGGCACAATTTACAATAGCTAAGATCTGGAAACAGCCTAAGTGCCCATCAGTAGATGAATGGATTAAAAAACTGTGGTATATCTACACAATGGAATACTATGCTGCTGTTAAAAAAGAAGAAGTTCTTACCATTTGCAATAGCATGGATGGAACTGGAGAGCATTATGAGGGCATGAGTAGGGGGGTGGGGGGCAATGGAGGTATAAGGACACATATGTAATACCTTAATCAATAAAGAAAAAAGAAAAAAATTAAAAATTAAAAAATATTCCTACCAAAAAGAAAATAGAGTTAGAGGGAAAAAATGTTCTAGAATATAATAAAAGTAATCCTGTTATTTGCAGATTTTTAATATTTCCTACAACTCTTGTGATATCATACTATGTTAGTACAGTTTTGGTACTATTATTATATTTAAAATCCTTTTATTCTTGAAATATTAATGTTTATTGCATGTAATATTATTATAAGTAAGATAATTTTTCTTGAGATATTAATGTTTATTGCATGTAACATTATCATATTTAAGATCATTTTTCTTAAAATATTAAGGTTTATTGCATGTTAAAAAAAAAAAAAGAAAACTCAATGGCATGTTTAAAAAAATAAAAATGAAAAGTGCCACTCAGTCAATTCATTTTAACCAATACTTAGAACTTAGATATATTCAAAGAACTATCATGGCACCATGGAGAACACAAAAGAAATATGATAGCCTCTTCCCCAAAGGACCTTCCAATCTGGTTCAGGAGATAAGATACACAAGGTATGAAGAAGTTCAACTTTTTTACATCATTAAATCCTCACAGCAATCCTACAAAATAATTCTATTTAATGTTATTATTCTCATTGTAAGACTAGAAATCAAGGCAAGAAAAGCTTAAGCCTCTTTCCTCCCATGGTCACACTACTAGTAAGTGATGGAGCCTGAACTCAAACCTAAGCAGGCTGTTTCTTAAATCTCTGCTCTCTGTAATCTCCCAGGAACTTAATCACACTTCATATGGTTGTTAAAACAGGCAAACACCTGCCAAATCCAGCTTGGTATGCCTTGGAGGAGTTGGCTCGCCAGCATGAGCGGATCTTCAGTAAGCACCTTTCCAGGGGTAGACTGTGTGATCAGGAAAGTGACCCTTCATTACTGAGTGTGAGACTGACAGAGACAGCAGCCAGCATCTAATGGTGCTCATGGTCTGACTACTGCCCTCTGCAGGAATCATTCCTCTTGGTGTGTGTTCTCATTGGTTCTATTACAATGTTTCCTTTTATAACTGTGCTGCAGTGGTTATTGGCAAAGGGAGAGAAACTAAACTGTGTGGCACAGTTTCTGAGATGATGCAGTTTCTAAGAGTTACCCAGGCAACAATAATCCACCCTCACAGATAGATACCCTTCATCTTGGCTCCCATAATACCCTTCGTCTGTTTCTGCTATTGTGTCCTCTTCCCTGTATTATAATTTTCTGTGTATTGGTCTGAGTCCCTTCAGGATCATATGTTCCTTGGGGGCATCAGGACAATGTATTACTCATGAATCTGTCACCAGCTCATGCACACATGGCGATTCATTGTATATTATCTTGTACTCTTTCATTGTTGCTTCTTTGGAGCATGGTTCATTTTCTCAGTTAAACCATACACCTTAAATGGAGGAGAATTTTTATTAAACTGAGCTCAGATGAAGTAAGGTACCCACAAGAATTGCCCAAAAGGAAACAGAAGGCATTGTGAGTCGAGACAATAGCACTGATATACTGTACAAAAGTAAGTACTGGTATAATCAGGTAAGGACTATCAGCATTGTGATAAGTGTGGCTGGAATTGAGAGTCTAAAATAGACAGAAAATGAGGAAAGAACAAGGCTGCTCTTAACATCCAAGAAAGCAGAGAAGGAGCCTGTTTTGTACATGTTGTGAATTAAGCAACTCCAGGAAGATTCCTCTGATTGTAGTAAATGCCTCCTCAATGCCACTGATGTCTAAAGTTAAAGCCTTTTAAATTATAAAGCTTAGTAAATTATAAAGGGAATTGGTAAGAAGAACACAGTAGTTGTTATAGTCTTTGTATCTCAAAGCCTATGAGTTTTATTACATTCTTTGCTGAGAACAAAAAATGTGAAGATGAAAACATATGAGGACTTTGGGTGAAAGATAGGAGGCCCAATGGCTGAATAATAAAAAGATGTGAGTAACTAATTTCACAGTTTTGCCTAGAGTCTTGCCCTATAAAAGGGGCTGATGATCTGTGGGACAAAGTCTTTCAAGACCATTTATTCCCTATGAGGCTATATTTTATTTACACATTGCAAAATCTGGTTTGTTAACTCAGAGCTCCTTTTACTAACATTCCCCACACTCTAGAAAAAGGAGGAGTCAAATACCCCTGTGCCCAAATGATTGAAAGGGGTATTTTATTTATATCACATAGAATAGAGGGAGGAAGTATACTTAAATGATTTCTTCTTTTTCTCAACTGCTTTTGACCGTACATTAGATTTGCTAGGAGACCTTTTCAAAAAGGCACTTCAAGGACAAAGGAGTTCTGATTTGATTATTTTTTCTTTGGACAATACTTATTAAAAACTGAACGAAAGAGACACTGTCAATTTCTCATTTTGGTTGACCTTGCCATTTTCTAATGACATAAGCAGAAATAAGGCATATCTCTGCCAAAGGTAATATTATTTTTGCAATAGGATATGTTAGAGAAATTAAATATCTAGTGGCTTAGAGGTTTTTTATCTTTATATCACAAAACCAAGGAAAAGAATAGAGAATGATATTGATCAAATATATCCTTATTTAAACTCTGGCATTCTCATTCTCAGGTTTTCTAAAAGGACAAAGGCTTATGCTAACAAACTATAACAATGTTTTTAATAATACTACTAGTACAACTACTAATATAACAATATTAGCTATAATGAGTCTATGTGCCAAGCACAGCGATACATTATTTTGTACTCATTTTTTAAAAATTTTATTCTCACAAAAACCACATACTCCAAACCTTGTTCTCTCCTTTAAATACTCTCTTTGTTCAGTCAGATGGGTTGGAGCAGAGTCTCTGTCACTTAGATTTGTGTATGACAAGGAATTATATCTCCTCTCTCTTTTCCCTCATCTGAAAACAGAGTAAGTCATAGATCTTATTACATAGGTGTGATGGTAAGTTGTATGTGTTAATTTGTCTGGGCCCAAGGGTGTCTAAATATTTGGTTAAATATCATTCTGGGTGTATCTACGACGGTGTTTTGGGGTCAAATAAACATTTGAATGGACAGACTGAGTAAAGCACATTGCCTTACCTAGTATGAGTGGGTCTCATCCAACTGAAGGCCTGAATAGACCAAAAAGGCTGACCCTACCTGAGCAAAAGAGAATTCCTCCTGCCTAACTGCCTTTAAACTAGGAAACTACAACATCGCTTTTTTCTTGCCTTTTGACTCCAACCAAAAAGTGGACTCTCCAGCCTGCTGTGGAGTCACCCTGCAGATCCTAAGGACTTGTCAGCCTCCATAAACATGTGAGCCAATCCTTATAATCTCTCTCTCTCTCTCTCTCTCTCTCTCTCTCTCTCTCTCTCTCTCTCGTCTGTTGGGGCAAAAGTAAGTTTGCAATTGTTCATATGGAAAATAATACAATAATTAATAAATAATAATAAAAGAATAAAATATCACCGATAAGGGTTTAATCTCCAACATTTACAGGGAACTCATGAAACTTAACAATAGAAAGATAAACAATCCAATCAAAAAATGGGCAACGGACCTAGATAGACACTTTTCGAAAGAGGACATACAGAAGGCTGAAAGACATATGAAAACATGCTCAAAGTCACTAATTATATGAGAGATGCAAATCAAAACGACAATGTGATATCATCTCACACCTGTCAGAATGGCTATCATCAACAAATCAACAAACAACAAGTGTTGGAGAGGATGTGGAGAAAAAGAAACCCTTCTGCACTGCTGGTGGGAATGCAGACTGGTGCAGCCACTGTGGAGAACAGTATGGAGTTTCCTCAAAAAATTAAAAATGGAACTCCCATTTGACCCAGTAATCCCACTTCTAGGAATATATCCCAAGAAGCCAGAAACACCAATCAGAAAGGATATATGCACCCTATGTTCATAGCAGCACAATTCACCATAGCTAAGATTTGGAAACAGCCTAAGTGCCCATCAACAGATGAGTGGATTAAAAAACTGTGGGACATCTACACAATGGAATACTATGCTGCGGTAAAAAAAGAAGGAACTCTTGCCTTTTGCAACAGCATGGATGGAACTGGAGAGCATTATGCTAAGTGAAATAAGCCAGTCAGAGAAAGATAAATACTTCATGATTTCACTCATTTGTGGAATATAGAGAACAACATAGACTGATGAACAGGGACAGATCCAAAGACAGAGAAACAGCGATCAGACTATTAATCCCCAGAGGGAAAGTAGGGGAGGACTTGTATGCATGCATATAAGCCAAACCAATGGACATGGACAACAGGGTGATGAGAACATGAGTGGGGGGGGGATGTTAATGGGGGGGGATGAGGACACATTTATAATACCTTAACTAATAAAGAATTAAAAATATAAAAATAAAAAATAAAAGAATAAATTCCATGTTTCACTTAGATTCCATCTAAGTGAGGCAAGAAATAAAGTATTTACTAAGTACAATGCCTAGCACATAGTAGCACAAACTACTATGCACTGCCTCTCTCAACAATCGTCATAACACATAAAATGTTTTGGCCTTTTTATGAAGTGAAAATATCCCAGGGTTATTCTCTTGTACTCAGAACATAGAATGGATGTAATAGTATCGATCATTTTTGCTTATCATTCATTTCATGTGCCTTTGTTGGTTGAATTATTTGTTTTAAAGAAACTACAGATTGGGTGATTTTAAGATCTATCTTGGGTTAGTTATTAAATCAATGCTATCAACGTTGGTTTATTACAGTGTCAGGATTTTAGAGGCCAACTAGCTCTTTTTTCCTTGACTTTCTCATATATAGATATTTTTGGTCCTTCATCTTTTAAAGCTGTATTTTTTTTTTAAAGAAAGAGAGTCTGAGAAAAATAGCCGTTCAATAAATAAGCTATTCAATCAATACAGTGATACTAGCCTATATCATTAGAGTGACAGGAGAATTACTAACTATAAAATATTCTTGTGAAAGGTATGCATGCAGAGCATACAGAGAGAGCCTGCTGTAAGTTGTTTTAAATGACCTCTTCTTAAAGTAAATCTTCCAGGTGAAAAACAGAAGAGTAGACATAGGGATCCTCACAAGAGCAATCAACAACTTGGATGTGGTAATTTCCTCCAGAACTTCGATTCAGCTCACTATATATTCCATACTTATTTTGTGTCAGACATTATGTGTGGTACTAGGCATATAAAGGCGAGTGAGACGTGCTCTCTGTCCTCCAAGAGATCATAGTCTACTTCCATTCAAAGTAAAGTCCAGAGTTTAATGAGGATATGAGGAAGAAGTTGGGCAGCTCTCCTGGAAGCTAAGGATAGGGTGAACAAGATGGTCATGCTGATGGAGAGAAAAGGGCAAGAGGAAGGAACAGGTCTTATGGAGAGGGAACGCCTACTGAAATAACACCAAAGCATAGTAACAGCATGATGAGTGGGAAGCAGACAGGCTTCTCTTGACTCTAATAGGTGGGGGGAAGAGCACAGAAGTGGTAGATGGTGCTCAGATTATGGAAGGTCTTCAATGTCATGCACAGGAATTTAGATGGGTCACATAAATCATTTGTATTAATTCAACATGATGGTGTAAAGTACTTGGCAATGCCTCATTGCTCAGAACAAACGAAACTTCCTTCACCTTTCAAGTTCAGTGGTTTATTAGTGCTAGACTCTTCACCATATTGTTTGCTGTGCTGTGGTCCTCTAGCACAATCTATTTGATACCAATCCTTCCTTTATCATCTGTATAAAGGTAATTAGGAATGGAGAAAGGGAAAAAGAGAGTTGGGGAAGAAATCACAGTTTGATATTTGGTCTTTTCTCCATTTTACCATTTTCTTGATGATGGAGGGAGCAGTGCAAAAGGTGCAAATGCCAACCTCTCTCACTTTGGAAAAATCTGGAAGTCCCAGGAAAACCATCAGTCAGGGTTTGAGAACTTGGGACAAGGGCCAGTTTTTCCCCTGGCATTGCTGAGAGCTGGTAAAGCATGTGGAGTATTCTGTGGCTCTAAGAAGGAGAAACAGAAGGTTTCCATGCTCCTTGAGGATGAGGATTTGGAGGTGATTTAAGAGAGCTATTAGGTTGCCTGGGATAGTCACACACCTAGCCAGAAACCACACACCTGAGAAGGCATGTGGTACACTCTCCTGAAGGGGGCTGAAGTGAGGTAGGACCATGCTCCCCAGATTGGATGAGGGGAGCATGGCTGAGAGTGCACTAAGACCAGTTGGATGATGGGTAGCCTGCTCTCTACTGTATCCAGGTGGAAACATAATCTGCAAATATGAGCAATTCTGTATGCCAACGGCGTCTGATGGAGAAGCAAAATTTGCCAACAGAAAGGGTTCACCTCCTTATCTTCAAGGTATGAGCAGTCACCAAAGTGGACTGCTCTCTCTCTCTCTCTCTACCCTACCCCCTATGCCATAAGGGGCACAAACACACGAAAGAGGGAGAGAAAGGGTGGAAGGAGAGAAGGTCATGTCCTTTTGTGTCCTTCACGGACCCTACACAGAAGTCAGGGATAGAAAACTGACCCGAGATGAGAATAAGATCATATAGCAAGTTTAAACTCCCAGTCACTGTATTGGGATGGAGATATAATCAATTAACAAGTCTATTTTCTTTCCCTTTTCTTCTCCCACCTAGTGACTTGGGTTTCTGAATTGCAACCAGGAGTCATGATTAACAAGGAAATAGGTACCTGGAAGTGGGGTGTTGCAAATCACCCACCTTAAACTGTGGGACTGTCTCAATCAAGGACAGTTGTGAGTAGTGGGGTTTCCTCTTGACCCCAGCTGGGAAGCTGGGATTCCCTGTAATGCAACAGAAAAGCTGCTGAGTAAGCCAGCCTGATGCATCTTAGGATCTCAAACATGCCACTTACAGCTTGGCTTATCTTGACCGTTGTCACTGGCTAGTGGAGATTTGGGGCTGAGGCTTCTTCTGCGGGTCTGAACAAATACCCTCAGAATAGGCCCTATGCAACAGAAAATTTAGAAACTGATTATGAGAAGAGATTTTTAAAATTTAACACTGTGGCAATAAATTTGGAATGGTTTTATATTGTTTAACTGTGTTCGGGGCTATGTTTTTACATGGTACTCATGTTAATAACCCAATTTCATTAGGCAATGCCATTGAGTATTCTTAAGATGGCAGGAATGACTGAAGGATTTCATTAAAAATAAACTCAATGACCTCTCAGCCCGGCCTGTATAGGCTCAGTGGCTGACTGTCGACCCATGTACCAAGAGGACTTCGGTTCAATTCTTGGTCAGGGCATATGCCTGGATTGGGGGCCAGACCCCCAGTAGCAGGCCTGCAGGAGGCAGTCTATCAATGTTCTCTCACATCGATGTTTCTATCTCTCTCTCCCTCTTCCTTCCTCTCTCTCTAAAATTAATAAAATATTTTTAAAAAACAACAATGAAGTCTCAGCTTAGTGCATATGGTAGCTATGGAATAAACTTCACCTCCAGGCTTAATCCATCTCAGAAACTTCTAGGGGCAACTTTGAGAGACATTCATAAAGATTCTCAGGCCTAGATTGACCTTATATTAGCTCTCAGTTGTTACAGTAGCAAAGATTGCTACAGGAATCCCACAAAAGGAATAAATGGGACTTACCTACTGTGCTGCTAACCCATTCCCCACATCCCCCACGAGAGCCCCAATCATACTCTAGATCAGTGATGGCAAACCTTTTGAGCTCGGCGTGTCAGCATTTTGAAAAACCCTAACTTAACTCTGGTGCCGTGTCACATATAGAAATTTTTTTTTATATTTGCAACCATAGTAAAACAAAGATTTATATTTTTGGTATTTATTTTATATATTTAAATGCCATTTAACAAAGAAAAATCAACCAAAAAAATGAGTTCGCATGTCACCTCTGACACACGTGTCATAGGTTTGCCATCACTGCTCTAGATTGACCATTAGATCGTTAAATCAACTAGATTAATAGGCTAAAACCCAAATATGGGAAATGCTAACTCTACTCCTCACCCCAAATTGTTGCACTTTGAAGGAGATTGCTGCTATAACCTGGTCAGTTTTAAGGTCATTATACCGACTATTGTACTATTGGGTAGAGTTACTGCTACCCAAACAGCACAGGATACATATATTGAGCCATTCCTTCTCTCTTTTCTTTCTTAGACCTGGAGTGATAAGAATACTGCAGCTACCCTAAGAAGCCTCCATCCTCTCTCCTTTTCCAGATTTTTTTCTTCAACACAGAAGCAGCCCAGGAACTGCCACCCTGTATAGAAAAACCTGAGGCAGGCAACTCTAGGCATTAAAGAAAATCTACTTTGTCTGTTGGCTCTCTCTGCTTTCTTCTCTCTTCTATCATAGGTGCTCTTTCTGCTTTCCTCCCAATGAAGTGGTGGGCTTTGGAGTGGAAGCATACCTAAAAGCGTGTTGGCCTGCTTTTGTAGTATGTCATTCAGATGCATCTAGCTTCAGTTAAACATTTCTCCACAGACCTAGGGCTATGTATTGAGGTTTAGGGTCAAACTCCATATTTTCTTTGTGTGTGTGTGTATATATATGTGTACATTCCCTTGGGGATCTTTTAGGAAGAGTTACTGATCAAGAACAGGATTCAGAATGTAGTGGTTTTAAAGCATGTCTACAAGTTCTCTGACACTCTTCCCTTCAAAAGGTGAAACCTCATTCCATTCTCATTGATTGCATATTGAACATAGTGACTTGCTTCTAATGAAGAGCATGTGGCAGAAGTGCTGGTTCGTGACTTCAGATACTGAATCCTAAAAGGCACTGTCACTTCCAACCTGCTTTCTTGGATTCCTTGCTCTGGAGGAGGTCAGCTATCATATCATGAGGACACTCAAGTGGCCTGTGGACAGGCTTTTACTGAAAGGAACTGAACTGCCAGTCCTGTGAGTGAGCCACCTTGGAAACAAATTCTCCAGCCCCAGTCAGACTTCACATGAATGTAGCTCTGGCCAGCATCTTGACTGCAACCTCATGAGAGACCTTGTGCCAGAACTGCCTAACTAAGCCACTCCCGAACTTCTGACCCACAGAAATTGTGAAGATAATAAATGTTTGTTTTAAGTTAATACATATTTGGTAATTTGTTATTAGGCAATAATAATTAATGGTGATTTTAGTACTGCAAATGGCATGATGCTGTAATAAAAACCTACAATATGGGAGAGGTTTTGGAACTAAGAAGTGAGAAGAAGCTGACAAGTATTTGAGGAGAGTGATAGCAAATCTCAGTGGCTACAGGTGAGTCTTAAAGGAAAGTAAGAAAAATGTTATTTGAAACTGGAAGACAGAAAGTCCACGTTCTACAGTGGCAGAAATGTTAGTAACACTGTTATCTGCAGTTATATAGAAAGTATAAAATGCACTAATGAACTGAATTATTACTAACGTGATCTTCAGGAATAGTGTTGATGGTGATACCTGGCTTTTTTGGACTGATTATAATCAAATGTGAGGAAGATAAGCTAAAGAAAAGACTATTAAACATAAAGGAGTTAGGACTTTCTGGTTTTGAAAAGTCCCACCTTCTCCAGATAGCAAACTATCTAAAATTAAGAACTGTCCCTAGGTAGACAGCAAATTCAGAACACTATCTGAGAAATTTGTAAAGATAGATGAGGGGGTAGCTCTACAATCTTTTGATTAGACCTAAGAAAAATGTAGGGGGCGGTGCCTCAGAGAACTTTAGTTAAAAAAATAATACTTAAGCTTTGGATCTTTTGTCTTAGTAGTCTCAGCAGAAGACTAAGTAGAGAAGGGCATATATCAAAAATATTCATGGGTTCGGCTTTTGTCTGATGCATGAGTTCTCAATAAGAGTCCTAGGAGACCCATAAGTTTTAAAAACTATTGCATAGCAGAAACAGCACGAGTTTGGACTGAAAGGGACAATATAGTCCAAAATTAAAAGAGACACTTGGATTTCCAAAGTTACAGGAAAGATGCAGGCTTATAAGACTTCTCAGCTATAAGCACTGGCTACCCTTCATGAAAAAGGAAGGATGACTCGGTAGATGAAACCAAGAGACTAGGATGCAGATCCAAGAAGTATGGAGAATTATTCCCAGGACTTGATTCCCAGTCAAGGAACTACCAACCACAGCTCTGCTATATTATGGAATTTCTATGGACCTGTGTCTCTTGTAAATTCCTGTGCTTAACCTTTTTGAATGGCAGTAACTATAGCCCTCATCCTATGCCTGTGTGTTGAGTATTTATGGGGCAGATGACTTGCCTCTTGGCTCATAGGTCTTCAGGTCAACAGAAACTATATTTGAGGAACTGTATATAAAGAACACCAGAGGAGCTTCATTCACACCTGGACCTAATAGAGACGATGTGATCCTAAACTTTAAGCTGATGCTGTAAAGAAGCAGTAGGGATTGTCTGACCCATGGGCTGTATAAGGTCCCCTTCAAAATCATTTGATCTGGCCCTGCCAATGCTTTAGGGGTGAGTTAATTAAATGTTTGACCAATTATGGCAGGCTAATTCTTAAGTTGATAATTTTGAATGGCCCGAGAATCTATAATAATAAAAGCATAATATGCTAATTAGGCCAGACCTCCTTCGAGATTAAGCCGGGGCTGCGAGGGAAGCCAGTGCCAGCAGCTGGGGTAAGGAAGGCCTACTCTTGCACGAATTTCGTGCATCAGGCCTCTAGTAGTGTTATAAATATCCAAATGGCCCTTGGCAGAAAAAAGGTTCCCTACCCCTGTTGTAAAGGATGAGACTGTGTGAGGAGGATTTTGGGAGTGACTGGATATATGTTGTATGTGGGAAGAATGTAAAAAATTTTTGGCTGGAGGGAAAACTATGATGCTTTTAAAACAAAGCTGCATCTTTCTGTGCCAATAGCACTCTGTCAAACATAGTAAACGTTCCTAAAACTGGCTGCACTTAACATAAGAAGTATGGCAAGCACCAACCTCACAGAGTGACACAGTACAAGAAGGACAAGGATTCTCTGTATGTGCAGGGAAAGCGACATTACCACAGGAATCAGAGTGGCCACGGTGGTCAGACTAAGCTGATTTTCTGCAAAAAGGCTAAAACTACAAAGATGATTGTGCTGAGGCTTGAATACATTAAGCCCAACTGCAGATCTAAGAGAACTCTGGCTATTAAGAGATGTAAGCATTTGGAACTGGGAGGAGATAATAAGAGAAAAGGCCAAGTGATCCAGTTCTGAGCTTCATATTCTGTTTAATTATATGACAATAAAATCTTGGGGATATGTTTGCTTCAAATAAAAAACAAGTCTGCAAATCCTTTAATACTCCTCTATTCAAAACGTAAGGACTAATTCCCCTCCCTTTGTATGTGGGCCAGACTTGGTGAGTTCACTTTTCATCAACAGAATATAGTAGAAGAGATAAAATGTGACTTCTACTACATACTGAGGTAATTTGTTACACAGCAATAGACAACAAATGCCCTTCCCAACTAGTGCTCTACTACTATTTATAAATACTCTCTAAATAAAATTGGGACCTGATATAATTTAAAGCACCACATTTTCAATGAATTGTGTCTCCCTTCATTTGAGACAACTCATAAATGATACCTTCTCTGTAAATCCTTCATTTCTTCTCTCCATATCTACATTTCAGTATTGAGATTGTTCCTATGTCTGCCACCCAGATTAACATGAAGACTTCTTTCTATATGACCTGGTACCTTGCATATAGTAGGTGACTAAAACTGTTTATTACCCAAAAATAAAATAAAATCCAGGACAGATAATACACATTTTTAAATTTCAAATAAATAACAGAAGAATGACTTTTACATAGCAGGTATGCCATAAATACCAGTTGTTCAATTGACTGATTGATGGGCCATGATTTCAGCAAAAATGTTAAAAAGAAAAAACAATGCAAGGATAGAGAAGTTTAACTGGATAAAGATAACCCTACAGCCAGGAGCTGAATCAATGTAAATAAAAAATTAGCAAGATGTTATTGAACATTTCCAAAAAAGACACAATGCCATAATGTAGAAGGAATAAGGATAGCAAAGAAAACAAGTGAAATATATGGCTAGAGAGGAATTCAAAGAAAAATGAATTCTCTTTTTACTCTTCATTTCCAATCTTACTGCTTTTTAAAAAAATACAATCATGTCTTTCTTAGTTAAAAAAAGACAAAACAGAAAAATATTACATGAATTTGAGCTAGGAGATGCTTTATAAATCACATGGGATATTTATTTTTAACCTTCGCCTGAAGACATGCTTAGAGAGAGGAAGAGAGAGAGAAACATCCATGTGAGAGAGAAACATCGATTGGTTGCCTTCTGTAAATAACCCAATCGAGGATCAAACCTGCAATTCAAGTATATGCCCTGACTGGAAATTGAACCAGCAACCTTTCAGTGCACAGGATGATACTTAACCACTTGAGCCACTCCAGCCAGGCTAGTCACATGGTACTATTCACGTTGTCTAATTTGTCTTTTGTAGCAACCCTCAAAGTAGCGCAGTAGGATTTTTTCATTGACAGACAAGGTAATTAAAGTTCAGAGACGTTAAAGGATTTGTTCAAGGTCACACATAAGGTAAGTAGCAGAGCCAATAATTAAATCCTGGTTTTCTGACTCCAGATCCTGCCTTTTCTCATTATATCACAATAAAAAACTGAGTTAAGTACATAGGAAAGTCAATTCAGTTTATCAATGAATGAATGATCTGCAAGCACAACAGTATTTCCTAGAAAACCACAGCCATAAAAGCTCCAGCTGGAACAAACTGCCCAATTCCAGAAATATAGGCCATATAAAAGTCATACCTTACCTGAAATTAGAAGAGAAAATTCACAACACTGCTAAAGGAGACAGTTTTGTCTCACAGGTGTCTTCCTTGACTTTATAAAGAGCAATACTTTCATTTATCATTATGATGCTGACTCTTTTTATCATCTAGTTACTAGATGATGGCTGTGGACATAAAAAGGAAAAAATTAGTCATTAAACAAGTTTATCACATGTCTTGAACTTTTTTTCAACTTTTTTAGTGACTATAACTTTGAATCAACATAACCCTGTATTAAAATATGGCATTGAAACTTATAGATATATATACCATAAATCGAGTATGTGATCACTAAGTAAAACTGAATAAGAAAATGATTTGCATGGTGTTGGATAAAACATAAAAGGTGATAAAGATAAGCCAGAGGGATTCCAGAGGAAGGCAGTAGGATATTGAAGGCAAAGAGTGGGAATGACAAGATCATATGTAGAAGACAAAAATCAAATAAATGTTGTTGAAGCAGAAAGAGGCTTGCTGGGAGAGCATAAAATAAAAGGTGTTTTGGAACTATTGGGAATTCCTGATCCAAGGAGATAATGAAAGTGATTAGAAGACTTCTCTGGCTGCTATCAAAAGGCTGTATGTACATTTAGGAAATTCAAGAGTATAGACATTGGAAGCCAAAGAAATATAAGATTTAAGAGCTAGAAGGAAAAACAGAGTGATACAGTAGTCACCATTTTAATCAAGGATCAATCTTTGCATCATTAATAGGGGGACAATCTGACATAATGTACCTTCTGATATGCTGCAAAACATATTTCAGTATCATTTATGAAGGAGTCTTGTCAAAAATGTTTATACCGAATCTAATGAAGGTAGATTATAGAAAATTTAAGATAAAGTAGTTAAGTCTCAGTACAAGCAAACAATTAGACAAATCCAGAGTGTGGGGTATTTTATACTCATCATGAAAGGAGGAGTTGGAGAACTGTCCCAAAGTCCAAACAGATAAAAAGTTAAATGCAATGTATGGATTTCAATTAGCTTCATATTTTTTAAAAAGCTCTAAAAGCATATCTTAGGATTTGGAGAAATGTGCATGTGTGCTAACTATCAGATGATTTGGAGATGAGCTGGAAAAGAGCAGCTTAAATTAAGAGGTATAACATAGTGACTTTACAGAAGAGGAAACTGAGGCCCAAAGAGTTTACAACTGACTTGCCCAAAACTATCATTTAATTAACCATAGATCAAGTTTAAACCCAGGTTTTCTCTTTCCTAATACATACACTAATAGAGGAAACCACTATTTATGTAAGTCATGCCTATTGTATGAGAAAACAAAAATAACTAGCAATATGGGAAACAAGGAAAGAAATGCTGTTTCTTGGACACCTGCTACCAGTGGGTTTTGTAAATTTGCTGGATAGGTGTGTGAGGGCTAACTAGTCCTCCTCTCAATGAGAAGCATCTCCAGGCCTGATCTTTTGCATCCATGAATTGCTCACTGCCTTTTTAATCCTTTAGAGTTGAATTGAAAGACGTTTACCCTACTGCCCCAACAATTAAAACCACAACTGAGAAACCACAGCAGAAAGCACAAAGGATTCTATCTTGTCCCTCTTAATTATTAAATTGTATGCTGCCTCCCAGAGACATCAAATGTAAAGAAATGCAGAAGTAAGAACAAAGAAGTACAACAACCACAGCCTAAAATTTTTGTGGTTTGGGTCCATTATTGTCTTTCTATCTCCCTCCATAGCTGATACTTAATTCTTTTCACTATTGAAAGGATGGTCATTTGTACATGAATACATACCCACACTATGTTAGAGTTAACCACACATAGGTAGACCACCCCCCCAAAAAAAGTCTAACATAATTAGTAAAATTCTTACTCTTTTTTTCATTTTATTAGAGAGCTGACTAGAGATGAAATATGCTTGTTTGTTAGTTACTGGTTTGTATTTTTGCTTACTTGCTTGCTTATTTTGAAAGAGATAGAAAGCTTTTGTTCTTCCATTTGTTTACAAGATAATTGTTAGAAATACATACATCTGATCAATTCTCATTTACACACTGAAAGGACAAGAATTGACAAAATGTAGCAGTGCTATTCCACAACAAAAGAAGCTTTTCACTTCAATATACTTTTTGACCAAGCATTTTACTTTTAAAACAAAATTAGCTTTAAAAAAGTATCCAAACATATTGATTTTAGTCTATGTTGTCTGCTAGATACTGCCCAGATAGTCCCTAAATATTGGTATTTCTAAAAGTGATCTGGAGAGTAGAAAAAAGAAAACAAGAAGCCTAAATACTATGCAGGCTTTATAATCAACTCTCAGAAGGGTTAGTCATAGATCTGCAAATATTTAACCTTTCCAATTATCTCAGAAATCTGTCCTCTCATCTAGCCTCTCATGTAGGGATTGAGTCACAGGTATAAGCTAATTGATATGCCAAACCAAATCCCAGTAGTTCTCAACTTTTTTACAGAGATGAAAAATATCAATTATCAAATAGCCACACAGAAACACTAGGTGATAGAATTAAAATACATGAAAGTCTCATTATTTTGAAGAAAAAGAAAATGTAGGTATAAAGTTTAAAGGTAGCTAGAGGTAATTAATTTGCCCATGAAACAATAATGAAAAGATAGTGATGCTCTGTGATGCTGGAACTCACGAAGAATTTTCATAAAGCAAAATACAGAAATAATAGTGATGATGGGAAATTTTCCAATGATGAAAAATTTTCAGTAGTATGTTTATTGTCTACTTGATCCAAATGAAGGAATTGCTATCCATACAGATCTACAGTGATTCAGAGGCAATCACTAATTGTTTGGTTTTATTGTCAGGGACTTGGAAAGAACAGGATTGGAAGATTAGTCATAGGAACTTTGAGAAAGAAGCAGATGAATAAACCTTTAGTAATAGGAATTATGCAAAGGTATTTGTGTCCTGTGTGAATGCATATATTATAGAGAAGGCTCTCAATAGTCAGGGTGACAAAATGAGATACTCTGTGTATGACAGTCTTTTCCCCTACTACCTCAAAGGGCCCATGAGCAAGTGACTCTGGTGAAAGACATGGAGCTCAAAAATATGTATTTCCCCTCATTAAGGCTGACTTAGTGTGGCAGGTTTTGTTTTCCTAAAGATTGCCATAATAAAATGTCAGATCCCATGGGCTTCTCATACAATGTGACCTTGACATTTTCCCCAGAGGCATCTGTCTCCTCCCCTCGAACTTGATAAGCTAAGTACAAAAAAAGTAATATGACTTGACTTCACAAACTAAATCATAAAAATAACATGCACTTCTAACCTGTCGTATTAGAATGCCGAACTTTGGAGCCCTAAGCTACTATGTAACAGGACTGAGGCCACCATTCTGTGAGGAAGCCCAGGCGATAAGGAGAGACCATGTGTAGGTTGCGAGGCAACAGCCAGCTTCAAATTCTGGGCATGTGAGTGAAGATACTTCCAGATGACTCCATTCCCCAGCCATCAACACCCTCAGGAGCTAAGTTTTTCCAGGTGAGACCCTAGACCTTGAGGAGCAGAGAAAGGCCATATCTGCTCTTTAAATATCAGTGATCTATCTAGCTCTAGCCTGTCTTGCTCAGTGGATAGAGCATCAGCCTGCAGACAAAGGATCCTGGGTTCCATTCCGATCAAGGGCACGTACCTCGGCTGCAGACTCCTCCCCTGCCCAGGCCCTGGTCGGGGTGCTTGCAGGAGGCAACCAATCCATGTGTCTCTCTCACATTGATGTTTCTCTCTCTGTCTCTCCCCTGCCCTTCCACTCTCTCTAAACATCAATGGAGAAGAACCAAGATGGTGGCATAGGCAAACACCTGTACTCGCTGCCTCCCACAACCACATAAAAATTACAACTAAAATACAGAACAACCATCATCCAGAGCTGCCAGAAAGCTGGCTGAATGGAAGTCCTACAACTAGAGAAGTAAAGAAGAAAGCACACTGAGACTGGTAGGAGGTGCAGAGGCACCAAACAGGCTGGTCCAGCACCCACGTGTGCCTGCTGCTTCTTTAATCAGGAGGGAGATTGCCTCTGCAGAGGCCGCACAGAGGAGCGAGGGGTCCCAGCCCCAAACCAGACACCCAGCCCAGGGTCCCAGAGCTGGGAAAAGAAGTCCCTACGGGCAGTAAGAACTACAGCTGTAAAAACCAGTGTGGATTGGGGCTGAGTGACACAGAGGCTTCTGGAGACCCAGCTGCTCCTCTTAAAAGGCTGGCACCACAAACTGAACTTACATGCTCCCGCTCCCTCTGAGCTCCAGTGCTGGGCGAGGCTCTGGGGGACCCAGACACATACGAGGAGAAACTGGACTGTCTGGCGTCAGGGCAGGAACTTAGGGGCAACTTTCTCCCAGATGGAGGTGCTCACAGCAGTCATTGTTCCCGTGCTGGGACCTCCCTGGTGCAGGGCTGACTGGCAGCCATTTCTGTTTGCTCCACCTTGATGATTCCCTGAGACCCCGCCCCACCCAATTTACAACCCCATCCAAGCTGTGTGCAGCAGCTTTTGCATATGAATGGCCTAGCCTGTCAAACAAGCTGCAGCTGGATCAGGGAGCTCCAAACTTATCAATAAAAGGCCCAAAACCCTGCATCAGCACCAGCCTGTATTGCTTCACAGCTGAGCCTCATCTGGGCACTGCCAAACCCAATACAAAGGGGAGGAATCTGAAGATCTCTCTGTAGATCGTGCTGGGTGGCACCGGGCAGTGGCTGACTTTACACCTCCCTGGAGACCCAAGAGCCAGTGTACCCAGTGGTCAGTGTCAGAGCATACCAGATTACAACTCTACACATCCATAAGCAACACGCTCAAGGGGCAGACTCAGTGAGCACCAAAACCCTGCTGAAGCACATCCTGCTCCATAAGGTTGTCTCCTGCACAGCAGCTTTCCCACTGTAGTCATAGCTGGTCCCCACAGCCAATTGGCCTGGAGGTCAACTCCTCCCAGTGACACCAATAGCAATCAAGGCTCAACTACAACAAGACTGTACACACAGCCCACAAAGGGGTGCACCTAAAGTGTCCACCGCAAGTGATTAGGGAGGCTGAGCCACTGAGCCCTATAGGATACCTACTACACAAGGCCATTCTATCAACTCAAGGAGACTTAGCAACTCTACCCAATACATAGAACCAAACACAAGGAAGCAGCCAAAATGCAGAGACAAAGAAACAAGTCATAAATGAAAGGAATGGAAGAAAGCAAACTACTGGATATAGAGTTCAAAACCACAACTATAAGGTTCCTCAAGAATCTTCTAGTGAGACTTTCAATGATTTTAGAGAGAATGCCAAAAAAAATAGAAAAGGACCAGTCAGAAATTAAGCATACACTGACTGAAATAAAGAGTAGTTTACAGGGATTCAACAGTAGAATAGAGGATCCCGAGAATCAAATTAATTTGAAATATGAGGAAGCAAAAAAAAACCCAAACAGAAGAGCAAAAAGAAAAAAGAATCCAAAAATATGAAGATAGTGTACTAGTAAGGCAAGCATGTCAAACTCGCGGCCCGCAGGCCACATGCAGCCCACAACAAATATTTTTGGGGTCCAGCCAATATAACGGTATGTAAGAAACATTTTAATAAAAATTTCATAACTTAATTTTTACAATATCCTGCTATACATAATCTACACTAATAAAAGACAAACATGCAAATTGACTGTACCTTTGCTATGCCTTAAGCCACGCCCACCAGCCAAGCAGAGCGAGTATATGCAAATTAACCCAACCAAGATGGTGGCCAGCAGCCACAGAGCTGGAGCAAGCAGGAGGCTTGGTTGCCCCAATGATGGAGGAAGCCAAGCTGCCGCAGCCAGCTCTGAGCTCCACTCAAAGCAACAAAGTTTCAATTATAGAAGGTAAATAAA
>NW_005363836.1:5331267-5339373 GCF_000412655.1 Myotis brandtii | reverse complement strand
CCCCCCCGAGTGCACAAATTTTTGTGCACCGGGCCTCTAGTTATTAATAATGAACTACAACATTCACTAATGATTGATTACTATAATCGTGTTGTATTCATTTCCCTTACGCGCCTTACATGCAGGCGCACCATTTCTCTCCACTAATACTAGCAGAGAATATTTTAGCAGCTAATTGCCACATCATTAGTGTTGGACTGACTTGTTCGGTGTGTGCAACAGGAAATATTTTGCTTTTGGAGAACAAGAAAAATGGGTTTATTTGCATTACACTTAGTAATTTGTGCAGTTATTCAGTGTCTGGTAAGTTAATGTTCAAGAAAAAAATATTAATTTTTATTAAAATGTTCTATTATTTTATTTTAATGATTACTCATTTATTTCAGCCCTTTGTATTCTGTACGTCTCTATTGAAATAAATCTACATTTCTATGAAAATTTAAGCTTTTGTTTTTTTTGCGGCCCACATAAACTTAAACCTTGTTTATTTGGCCCGTGTTAGCCTTTGAGTTTGACATGCTTGGAGCCTCTGGGGTGGTTTGTTATGCAATAATAGGTAACTAGAAAAAACTTGAAACCTGGAAGTAGAGATTTCCATACCAAAAACCTAAAAACATGTGGCACTGACTCTGGGATGAGGTAAAAGCTGGAGAGTGTTAGTGCAAACTAAAGGGTTTAGAGGAGGGTTTTCATAACAGCTCTAGCAGCGGTTCTCAACCTGTGGGTCGTGACCCCTTTGGCGGTCAAACGACCCTTTCACAGAGGTCGCCTAAGACCATCCTGCATATCAGATATTTACATTATGACTCATAACAGTAGCAACATTACAGTTATGAAGTAGCAACGAAAATAATTTTATGGTTGGGTCACAACATGAGGAACTGTATTTAAAGGGCCAGAAGGTTGAGAACCACTGGCTCTAAGGATAGTACAGAAAATGTTACTGGAATCTAAAAGAAAGGGTAATCTGTTTATGTAGTATTAGAAAGTTTGGTAGTATAGAAAAGGAAATGTATGTAAAGAATTTAAATATATAACTAAGGAGATTTCCAGGTAGCATATTAAAAGTTCTACTGGGCTTCTCACTTTCTATGATAAAATATGAAAGGAGAGCAATAAGAAGCAATTAATAATATAGAACTCACCAGTTTTGAAAATAAAACTTTCTCTTATCCCTAGTAGTTTCTAGGCTAAGGGCAAATCCAGAGTAGGGCTGTATGATCTTTCTTAATACCTCAGAAAAATCCAAGGCCATATCTCACAGAATCTTTCAGAGAAAAGGCTTCCAAGAATCTTAAGAGTTTCCAAGAATCTTAAGGGCTTTGCCCATAACAATCTCACAGGAGCCCAAAGTAGAGAAGGGCTTATCTCAAAATGATTTGTATTTGTGGCATGATCTAAAAAGTGGATTATAAATTGATACATAAAAATCCCACGTGATTTGCTAGCTTTGCTTGAAAGGGAAAGAGGCAGTGAGAAATAAAAAGAGGTGTTTGGACTCCTATGAACTACTTCTACAGATGATGTCACAGGTGTCCATCTACACCTGTGAGAGTCCCCCAACCCCCCAAACTCCATGCTTCAGGAAAACCTTATATAAGTCCAGAAGGTTCAGGCTAAGTTGACCTAGTTGCAAACACAGACAACTTCCTATGGAAAAGGAAGGATGGCTCAAATGGCAGAGGGAGTGGAGCCATGACTCCAGTGGCAGAACCACGTCATGAAAAACAGCTTTCAGGAAGTGGGACTGGCACCTATTCAAGGAACTGGCAACATGCGCTTGGTGGGTGTCAGAATTACTATGGACCAGTGACTGTGTGTGCCTTCTGTTTTCCTTCTTTATCTGGAAGGGGTTCTCCTATGTCTCTCCCACTATCGCATGTTGAGTGTGCGCAGCAGATAAATAATCTTATTAATTGACAGGTCTTCAGAGGAAACAGTATTTAAGGAACCACACCCAAGGAGACTCATCACATCTAAACCTGACTAGGTGGCGAGATCCAGAGATAATAGCTGGGGGGAATCCTAAAAAGAGGTGAGCAAATGTTGCACATAAAAGGGATGTAAATTCTGACTAGAAGGTATGCAGAGGGTGAACCTAGTGTTTCACATGAATAAAACCACACACAAATAAATGTAAAATTTATAATTCACAGTAAGTTCAATTTGTCCTTTAATGTATCGATTATGTTGAAACAAGTTCACAGTTCCAAATCAGGCATTGTATCAGAATTGACTACTTGAAAGGAGAATTAATAGTTCAAAGATTGATTGCTTAGCACGAAATTAGAGCAATGAAAGAATTTATGCAGTGAATACTGTCTGATAAAATCTGATCAAAAGTTCCTGCCCCATAGCAGAGAAGACTCTACAGCAGCAGTTCTCAACCTGTGGGTCACGACCCCTTTGGGGGTCGAACGACCCTTTCACAGGGGTCGCCTAAGACCATCGGAAAACACATATAATTACATATTGTTTTTGTGATTAATCACTATGCTTTAATTATGTTCAATTTGTAACAATGAAAATACATTCTGCATATCAGATATTTACATTAAGATTCATAACAATAGCAAAATTACAGTTATGAAGTAGCAATGAAAATAATTTTATGGTTGGGGGTCACCACAACATCAGGAACTGTATTAAAGGGTCGCGGCATTAGGAAGGTTGAGAACCACTGCTCTACAGCAAGCATGTCAAACTCATGGCCAGCGGGCCGCGGGCCTCATTTATTTGACCCATGTTTGCCTTTGAGTTTGACATGCTTGCTCTACAGACATTGATGTTCATGTATTCAAATTTAACAACACTCTACACCAAGCATGTCAAACTCGCGGCCTGCGGGGTGAATGCGGCCCACAACGAATATTTTTGTGGCCCAGCCAATATAATGGTGTAAGAAAAGTTTTAATAAACATTTCATAACTTAATTTTTACAATATCCTGTTATACATAATTATTAATAACGAACTATAATGTTCGCTAATGACTGATTACTATAATCACGTTGCATTCATTTCCCTTACGCACCTTACGCGCAGGCACACCATTTCTCTCCACTAATACTAGCAGCGAATATTTTAGCAGCCAATTGCCACATCATTAGTCTTGGACTGACTTGTTTGGTGTGCGCAACAGAAATATTTCGCTTTCGGAGAACAAGAAAAATATGTAATATGCGTTACTATCACTGATTAAGCAACAATCAAGTAAAGTATTTTTTCTCCAAGGACATAAGAGATATTGTGTAGTACTCATAATGTGTCGGTTTGATTATTTTAACTTTCAAAAAAACCTTATTTTTCTTAAGGCTTTGCACCAAATACAATCTACATTGAAACTTGATATTTTATGAATTGATATGTAAATAAAACAAGCAAAATGAGATTTACTGACAAATACATATAATGACATATCACTCTCTCTTATTAATGAAGATTTTGGAATTTTACTCACATTCATTATCTCTAACTTTACAATCTTCATAGCAACATCAACATGGACGACTCAGAAGATGACCTTATCATAAAATTGTTGGACTCTTAAATTACAGTCACCTTAACTCTACTCTCAGGCTCTAGTATGGATCTTGTCTTTAACAGACTTTTCCACATCATTCTTAAACTTCAATACTATTATACTCTTGAATCACAACTTCCTATCCAGCCAGATCTCTCATACTCTCACTCCTTTCATCTAGGCCTTTGGTCTTTAGTCCATCTTCTCCTAGTCCAATCTTTTCCTGACTTTTCTTCCTTTCTAATTTGGGCTAGACACCACTGTTGATCATGTGAACCACAACCCTGTTCATATACCACAATATGAACAAAAAGTTACAATACTGATTTCAAAAATAAAATTTATTTGGCTTTTCTTGATCGATTACAAAATAAATTCATGTGCATTGGGCAAATATTTAGAAAACAAAGAAAAGGATTAAAAAATCAAAATCACCATTAACCATATTAGAAACTTAAAATTTTGACTTATATATCTTACCAGTTAGTTCTATTCATATATATGCATACACATGGTTTTTAAAATGTAGATTGGGCTGTATATATTGGTTGTTTAAAATCATGTAGTATGGTTTTTTAAAATTCAAAGGCTACTCAATAAATAATCAAGATTAAAAATTTTATAAGACAATATCATATTTAATAATATATTACAAGTACCTTTAATATAGAAATTTAAATGTAACTGTGACATAATTTATGTAGCAGAGATCTTTGACAAATGTTATGACCAAAATGATTATAACCTCACATTAGGTCCTGTCACCCTTTAAGATTATAATTGTAATTATATTTCTTTCTTAATTAAATATTTCTACATGTAGAGGTCATCTCTTATTTTAAACATTATTTGGCAGTCAGAATTTGACAGAATTTTAAACATAAAATGTCTGTGTTCTTTCTTTCCAGTGTTACAATTTTCTTCAAATAGAATATAATATCACCATAAGTCTCTGTATACTAATTTTCATGGGTACATATTTTCTTTTCATTAACACTACATTCCTATTTTAAAATACACATTACTATTTTTTTTAAAAGTCTCTACCTTAATAAAGTAATTTCAAAGCCCTCTCCCCATCACCTCATTTAGGGTATGTACAAAAAAACACACACACAATAAAATTAATTCAGAAAAAAGAGAGGGGAGAAATCCAAAAAATAGCCTAATTTACAATAATCTATATAATAAAAGCCCAGCGACCTTTATGGTGGAACGACCAGAATGACTGGTCACTAGGACATGCACTGACCACCAGTGGGCAGACGCTCAATTCAGGAGCTGCTCCCTGGTGGTCATTGCCCTCCCACAGGGGGCATGCCACTCAGCCAGAAGCCGGGCTCACGGCTGGCGAGTGCAGCTGCCAAGGCGGGTGCCTCTTCCAACTCCGCGGTAGCACTACCGAGTGGCAGCAGCAAGCGCAGTGGGCTGGGATGAGCGTGAGTGGCACAGCGCCCGGCCCTGATTCGGGATCTTTCCTGGCCGCCTGCCGCTTGGTGCACTGCTACATCCCCTGAGGTGTCCTGGACTGCGAGAGGGATGGCCAACTGCTGGCTTAGGCCCAACAGCAGTCAGACATCCCCCAAGTGGTCCTGGACTGCGAGAGGGCGCAGGCTGGGCTAAGGGCCTCCCCCCCGCCCAGTGCACGAATTTCATGCACCAGACCTCTAGTTGAAATATAAATGGTAGAATACTTTTAGATACTTTTTTTCTTTTTTGCTTTAAAGTATAAGCAATTACTAGGCTAGTAGTTTTCAAATATTTTGCAAAAGAAAATGTTTGTACAGAACTGAGATGTACAGCATATGAAGTAGGTGGGCTGATTCAGTTCAAAACTGAGGGGGCAGGCCCCAGACACTCCCTGGTTGGCATCTACCTCTCCCTGCAGTGGCTCTTGAGCCACAACTACAGACCCTCAGATTTCTAGGAAGCAGGTATTGAATAAAAATTTATCATAAAATACTTATCAGTGATAAAATATCAGAAACAAATATGTCTCAGAAGCTATTACAGAATGTCAATATGTATCAAGTATAATTTTTCCTCTCTTATTTTTTGATGTTCAAAAACCACCATAGAGTAGTTATATTTTTTAGGAACCTCCATACTGTTTTCCATAGTGTTGCACCAATCTGTATTCCCACCAACAGTGTATAAGGGTTCCAGTTTAGCCACATCTTCACCAACACTTAAAAAATATTATAATAGCCATCCTAATAGGTATGAGATAATATGTCATTGTGGTTTTAATCAGACAATACCATTTCTAAGTATATAATCCAAAAGACTTGAAATTAAGATCTCAAAGAGATCTGTGCATCCCCATGATCATTGCAATATTACCCACAGTATCTAAAATAAGAAGCAACCCAAATGTCCATCAACAATGAATGAATAAAGAAAATGAGGTCTAGACATACAACAGAATATTATTAAACCTTAAAAAAAGAAGTCCTGCCATTTTTTATAACATAGATGAACTAAGAGGACATTATGCTAAGTAAGCCTGTCACAGAAGGACAAATACCATATGATTCCGCTAATATAGGGATCTAAGGTAGTCAAGCTTATAGAAGCAGAGAATAGAAAGGTGATTGCTGGGGGTTGGAAGAGAAGAAAATGGGAAATTGTTTTTCAAGGAATATAAAGTTTCTGTTATACATGATGAGAAAGTTCTAAAAATCTGCTATACAACATAGTACCTAGATAGTTTACAATATGGTATTGTGGACTTTAAAATATATTGAGAGAACAGACTTCATGTAAAGTGTTTTTACCAAAAAAATAAACATACAAACAAACAAACACTAGAACACCAGGATATTTTGGGAGGTGATAGATATATTTAGTATGTTGGTTATGATGGTGGTATCACAAGTGTATGTATATGTATAAACTCATCAGAATGTATACATTAAATGTGGGAATTTTTGCATGTCATTCATTTATACCTCAACAAAGCTAAAGATTCCATAAAGGATTACAATACAATTTTGTTTTTATGTACACAAATATGTGCTATTTCTATATTTTTATAAATAATTTAACTCTTGAATAAAAAGTTTTAGATAGAACTCTGTTTATCAAGAAATAGCTCAACATTTATATAATATTTTAGCACTTTCTTTCACTCTCAAATGTTCCCTGGTCTGGATAATACATTTGAATTTTATGGTTAGAAATTTGAGTGTTGACACTATCAGTTGATTTTTTTATATGAGTCAAAATATTATTAATTGAAAAAGTACTCTTTTAAGGATGCGAAAGTCCTGATAAGCTCAGAGCAAAAAACAAATTATACTAAATGAAGAATACTGTCGATTCTATTTTTCAAAATGAAATGTTGCGTTAGTCCCAGTTCTCTGAAAAATGGATGCAAATATGTGGAAGGATTTTATTAAGGCAACAGTGAGAGAAAACGGGAAGAGATCTACAGAAGGCCAGGACAATTGTCAGAGTGCAAGGGAAGTCTATCACCAGTGAAGGAGAGAGGAAGGAAGGTTGGGTGACAGAAACCTCAGCTGAGGTTGGAGTGCTGCCAGGCACCTCTCATGGCCAGCACACTTGCATAAATATTTCAGCCCTGACATTTCCACAAACACTATCTTTTTGCCTCCATCCTGAGTAACCTTCTACTATAATTGTCAAATAAGTCACCTACGATTCTTTCAATTTTCAACAAATTTAGATGCTGCAAAACTGCCTTCTAAATTTTATTCTCTATAGACATCATATAAATTTATTCAGTTAAAAGCTCCTTAAATCTTAAAAGTAGAATTAGAAAATTTGGAAATCAAAGCTCATACAATAACCTGCCCTTGTTTAATTTATTCAGTACTTCTCTTGCTTAGGAGAATAAAGTTCAACATCTTCCAGGGTGAAATTTTTAATTTAATAATTGCAATTTCCTAAAAGCTTCATAAACTGGAGGTTTGGGTGCTCCATTCATTGAATACATTCATTAAAGATCTCTAATCTATTTTGAATAGGTGCAACAAAAATTTGGAGGACTTGCTTTCAAAAATAATCCCATACTATGATGGTAGCATAGGTTGATTTACAAAATAGTTCTACAAAGGCTTCAGCATTTCCAAAGTCTGAATGGTGATGGATAAAGAGAGAAAGTGTGAATATGTTTTGTAATTCAACATATAGGAATCATCACAACAGTTTTATAAATTAACTAGAAGCCCAATGCATGAAATTCATGCAAGAGTAGGCCTTCCTTCCCCCAGCTGCCAGCACCGGCTTCTCTCAGGCACCCGGGACCCTGGCTTCCCTCAGCTGCTGGCAGGCACCTGGGACCCAGGCTTCCTTCACAGCCCCGCTTTGTCTGGAAGGACGGAAGGACATCTGGAAGGACATTCAGTCTAATTAGCATATTACACTTTTATTATTATAGACTAGGGGCCCGGTGCACAAAATTCATGCACTGGGTGGGGGCAGGGGGGAGTGTCCCTCAGCCCAGCCTGCCCCCTCTCACATACTGGGAGCCCTCAGGCGTTGACCCCCATCACCCTCCAATCGCAGGATCAGCCCCTTGCCCAGGCCTGACGCCTCTGCCAGAGGCGTCAGGCCTGGGCA
>NW_005363836.1:5316767-5329222 GCF_000412655.1 Myotis brandtii | reverse complement strand
TTGGCTTCCTCCGTCACTGAAGCAAGCAAGCATCCTGTTCGCTTCAAGCTGCCTGGCTGCCGGCCGCCATCTTGGCTGGCAGTTAATTTGCATATCGCCCTGATTAGCCAATGGGAAGGGTAGCGGAGGTACGGCTAATTACCATGTTTCTCTTTTATTAGATAGGATAGGATAACACTAGAGGTCCTGTGTGCACCAGTGGGGTCCCTGAGCCTGGCCTGCACCCTCTCACAATCCAGGACCCCTTGGGGGATGTCAGAGAGCTGGTTTCGGCCCAATCCCTGCAGGCCAGGCTGAGGGACCCCACCAGTGCATGAATGAATCTGTGCACTGGGCCTCTAGTACGCATATAAGATCTTTGGCTAATCTCATCCCACCCTTCCCCTACCCTCTTCCCTCTGAAATTCATCAGTCTGTTCCAAGTTTCCATGCCTGTGCGTTGAGCGTCTGCCCTCTGGTGGTCAGTGCGCATCATAGCTACCGGTCGAACAGTCAAACGGTTGGATGGTCGCTTAGGCTTTTATATATATAGATGGTAAACATTTGACAATTTATGAAGTTCTTCTGCTAATAAAGCCAGCATGTTCACATTCTTTAATAATTTCTTATCTGTCTCTAATACTATTTATTCACTGATAAAGTGAATCATCACTGTATTTTTCATAGCTACAAATAAAAAGTTGGAATTAAAAATGAGCCAGAGCTCTGGCTGGTTTGCTCAGTGGTTAGAGTGTCCACCCTCTGACTGAAGGGTCTAGGGTTCAATTCCTGGTCAAGGGCACATACCTCAGTTGCAGGCTCAATCCCTGCCCAGGTTGGGGTGCAAATGGGAGGCAACTAATCAATATGTCTCTTAGTAGTTGAGATAGGTAGAATTTGTTGCTTTTAAAATGAAACAGACTTGAATATGTTTATATACTGAGAAATAGCCAGAAAAGAGATAAGTTTGAAGACACATGAGAGGAAAATGATACTTGGGACAAAGTCACTAAGAAGAAAGAAGAGGTCAAAGTTGAGAGGAATATCCTTAAACAGGAAGGTTTTGGGGAGGTAAAAAAAAATTTAAAAAGTAAGGCTATTATGGGTCAAATTGCATCCCTAAAAATATATGTTCAAGTTCTAAATACTGGTACCTTATTTGCAAATAAGTTATTTGCAGATGTAATCAAATTAAAATGAGGTCCTACTGGATTGAGGAGTGAAGGGAGCTCTAATCCAATGACTGAATTCCTTATAAATCAATGAAAATTTAGACACAGACATAGAGGAAAGAAGGTCATGTAAACATAGAGATTTTTTAAACAAAATATAATATTTTGGTTTGAAACTAAGTTTAGCAAAAGAATGTTTATATTTGGTTGAGTTTGGGTAATATACAATATTTGGTTTCAGGTCTCTATTTAACCAGTGACGCTGACCAAAAAAATGACCAAAACTCAATAGCTTTACTTCTTTTATTCCCTGGTCTGGAAAACAGGAAAGAATTGTCATTCATAATATGGTTTGGGCATCATGTAACTGACACTAAGTTCTCAGGGACTGACTGTGATTGAAAAGTTTGTTCTAGTGAATAATTTATTCTCTGCCCTGTAAAATCTTATTACCATTGTGAATTATTTTGTCCAATGTTTTCATTCCCTCCACTCAGATGATCATATATCCAAAAATAAGAGAGTTCAAATTAATAATGTTTTACTCTAATCTTTCTTCAATATTTTCAGTCAATTGTTTACAACTTTCAAATGATTTGTAATGCAATTGAAAGAATCTCAGAAGTCACAAATTGGATTCTGACCTCTTAAATTAACTTCATTTAAATAGCTCCAACATCAGGAAAGAGCAGACCTTCTTGCTTTGGGGACAAAAAGAATCATAATTTGCAATGGCAGTTGCCTCAGGCAGGCACATCCCTTTGAGTTGTGTTTAATCATGGCTTAAAGCTAGCTTCATTGTGAGCTATAATTAAGTCACTAAAGTCATCTCTTTTCATCTGATTTGGAAATTGAATTTAATATTACCTAATATAGGGAAAACGGTCAATGTACATAATATCTACCTTTATATAATGATACTTTTCTCAAAAAAATACATTAAAAAATAAATAAATAAAATAAAAATTATTTTAAAAATCTAAAATTTATAGTTATTCAATAATTGAAATTCTTGGTATAATGTTAGTACATATTAATGTAATGGAAACATAGAGATAAAAATTAATTCAGTAATAACAATGACAATATGTAGTTAGTGATTACCTAAGGGGGGCAATACAAAAGCTTTCTGAATTCTAGAAGTATAAGTCTGTGAAAATAAGTAACGTTATCTTCAACAAAATATTTTTTAAAAGAGGATCGCTCCTATTTAGGTTGATCCAGCATAAATCATTCCCAGTGATGCCAGTAATATCTTCTCACCATAAATTATTTTTTTTAAAAATATATCTTTAGCCATGACCAGTTTGGCTCAGTGGATAGAGCGTCTGCCTGTGGACTGAAGGGTCCCAGGTTTGACTCCGGTCAAGGGCATGTACCTTGGTTGCGGGCACATCCCCAGTGGGGCGTGTACAGGAGGCAGCTGATCAATGTTTCTCTCTCATCGATATTTTAACTCTCTATCCCTCTCCCTTCATCTCTGTAAAAAATCAATAAAATATATTTAAAAATATATATATCTTTATTGATTGCAGAGAGGAAGGGAGAGGGAAAGAGAGATAGAAACATCAATGATGAGAGAGAATCACTGATTGGATGCCTCCTGCACGTCCCCTCCTGGGGATCAAGCCCACAGTCCAGGCATGTGCCCTTGACTGGAATCGAACCTGGGACCCTTCAATCCACAGGCTGATGCTCTATCCACTGAGCCAAACCAGCTAGGGCTCACCATAAATTCTTTATAGCACATATAAAAACTTAAGTTATGTGCTAAATATTTCTTAATCCAAAAAAAGGAAACCAAGATTACAAATGGAGACAATTTAGAAAGTATCAAGAATGCACCAAATTAAAAATTATGACTGCAGCCTGTGACAAAGAAAATGTATACTATTAAATATTTTTAGTAAATTCAACTAAAGAGGTAATAACAAAGGAAAGAAAAATTAGCAGTCAGGAAGATATTTATATAAGGAAAACAGAAAAAAGGAATTGCTAGGGTCACCAAAGGAGGAACGCATGAGGCCAAAAGGGGTAAAGATGTATACATTTATTACTACATCTGCTAGCAGAAAGGCTGGGGCCAAAATGGCATCAGCAATGCAGAGTAGGGGGAGTGGGATATTTATGTCTCCTGTAAAGGTCAGTCAGAGTAACCAGTAGGACCAGGTGCAAGTGGGGGCGGGGTGTAGGCAGTTCACTGAAAACTGAAGGCCATTAATCATGAAACCTATAATGAGAATAAGAAAATCGCTGGGAGGGGCAAGAGCCCCAAGCAGAGCATAATGGAGTGCAAGAATATGCCTAACAGGAGTAATGTCAGTAAAAGTAGAAATCAAATTATTAGTGAGAAAGAACAGCAGAATTTTTTATGCTCCTGCCATTTTGGTCTCTTTCGCTTTTCTTTTCTGCATCAGGGCATTTTCATAGGCTGTTTCTGTAACCAGACAATAAATGGGTCTGTGCTGCCTGTCACTACTTGAGCCGATTAAGCAGAGACAGGATTGAATCATATTTAAGCGTTTATTTCAATACTGCCAGCAGTATGGGAGAGCAGCAGATCATCCACAAAAATCTGCTCTCCACCTCACCACAAGCCAGCTGCTTATATTGGGTAGAAGGATGACAAAGATTACATGGGAAGTAGGCAAAAGGGTATGCTAAATGGACAGTTTACAGGCTGCAGATTTGCAAAAGCCTGTGGGTATGCAAAGGGCTGGGGGTCTTCAAAGGGCTGGCGGCTCTGGTTTCTGCAATAAGGTTGTTCATCTTTCCGTGATAATAGGCAGCTCCAGGATGGGGAGGATGGGCTGCATTTCCAGCCGAGCTCCCAGGACCCATGTGCAACTCCCAGCCAGGTTAGTATGTGCTTTCTTTAATCAGAACAAAACAATCACTGTTAACAGAGCATGATTATATTTCTTACAATTACAGCTGGTCCCCAATATTCTATTTCTTCCCCTATCATTTCTTCAACCTGGAATGGTATCTGCCTCTTTTTTCACATAAATAACACTAACTTTTTAGAGATATCAGTTTAAATAGTATTTCTTCAAAGAGCTTTCCCTGACATGCATGTGGGTTAACTCCTCATATATGCCCCCATAACACCCTAGCACATATCACATTTAGGATTATGTATTCACTGTGACACCCTCACTAGAATGTAAACCCTAAAGAGCAGGCACCACTACTGGGCCTCCAGTGTCCAATATAGTGCTCTTCACATAATGTGATCTTGAAGCATATGTGTTGAATTAGTTCATAAGTGAATAAATACATGGAAGAAGTACTATTGGAAGAAAATAAAATAAAACACAATTTTCCAGAAACTTGAATCTACAAATTAAACACACACACACACACACACACACACACACACATACACAAGATTAAGAATAGGAGAAAAAAAAGTAGATGCAAAGTTTTTTTTTTCTAAACTGTCAGAGATCACTATGTATTAGCCTATCTATATAAAAAACCTAAACGATCATCCAACTGGTAGCTATGACACGCACTGACCACCAGGGGGAAGACGCTCAATGCAGGAACTGCTGAGCTGCGGTGACTTGGCAGCTGTGGTTCTCGAGTGATGCACCCGGAACCAGAGAGGAGGGAGCCTGACTCCAGGGTATGTCACCTGAGAACTACCCTCTCACTATCCAGGACTCCTCAGGGGATGTCGGAGAACCAGTTTTGGCCTAATCCCCACAGGCTAGGCCAAGGGACCCCACTGGTGCACGAATTCATGCACTGAGCCTCTAGTGTAAACATATTTTAAAATCTCACATAAATCAATAATTTCCTAGATATATGACACAAGGAAAAAGTAATCCAACAGACAGGGAAAGTTTTTGAAGTTTTTCAATTATAATCTGTACGAGTGGCCCAGTGCATGAATTCGTGCACCTTGAAAGGAACTGTGGGACACAAAGCTGCGACAGGCACAGGGGAAGGTCTTGGCACATCCTCCGTGCCCCTGCCTGGCCTCTCCTGCCACAGCCCCGGTTCCCTGTCTACTGGCAGCCCCGCTCCCGCCGCTGCTGCTCCCATGCGCTGATGGTGCCGGTCCTGCTTGCACCCACTTAAGGCGCGAAGCAATTGGGCAGGTGCCAGCAGCTGGTTTGAGAGGGGGTGGTGCCATCAGCAGGTCCAAGTGGCAGCTGCTGCCCCAATCACCCCTCAGGAGCAGGAGGAATTGGAGAAGCCCTCAGGGGCGATCAGGGCTGGCAGCCACCACTCGCACCCACTGATAGCACTGAGCAATCGGGACCGGCACCAGGCACTGGCAGTGGGTGTGAGCAGGGTGGTCACCAGAAGCAAGTGCAAGAGGTGGCTGCCAGCCCCAATCTCCCCTCAGGAGCAAGGGGAGGTGGAGAAGCCCTGAGGGACAATTGGGGCTGGCAGCTGCCACTCACACCCGCTGACAGCACCAAGCAATCAGGGCCAGCGCCGGGCACAGACAGTGGGGTGAGCAGGGCCGGCACCAGCAGCAGGTCCAAGCACCAGGTGGGACCACAGTGCGTGGGAGCAAAGAATTTTCAGTAACCACCAGAAGCTTGCCCCGAAGACAGCGACCAGCGCCCCACCTTGGTCTGGCACCCCTGCTCACCTGCTCCACCTCTTGCTGCGGCCTATGCCTGCCATGTTCCACACACGCCCCCTGGTGGTCAGTGCACATCATAACAACCAGTTGTTCTATTGTTCCGGTTGTTCTGCTGTTTGGTCTATTTGCATATTAGCCTTTTATTATATAGGATAAAAGTTCCTTTAAACTTTCAAGGCACAAATATAATTTTGTAAAACAAGCATAATCTAGCTTTATAAACTAAATACAACAAATACTGTTACCACCCCCCCCCCAATCTTAACAAATCAATCTCAACTATCAGCATAGCAGTAAAAATGGAATTCTATCAACTCAACTATAGGAGAATATTAAAAGAATAATGTACCTTGACCAAATAGGGTTTATCTCAAGAATTAAAAGACAGTAGAAGATTTTAGAAATATAGTAATGTAATATCAATAAGCCAAAGAAGAAAAAACATATGATGGCATCAACAGATGCACAGAAAAAGAACATTTGATAGACTCTAGCCTATGTTCCTAATAAAACACTTCATTAATTAGGAATAGCTAAGATCATACTTAATAGTAAAACAGAGCAAGAGGAGCGGATGTCATTTTCAACCAACTGGTAGTGGCTACCTAAAGTACTAATGAAGAATTCTTTAAGTTTCTTCCAGCAGGAAACACTGCCACGATCAATCCATATGGGTATCAAGGGAACCCCTCTGAAGAAATGCGTGTAAACTGAGATCTCTAAAAATTAGTGCCATTTAGGTGAAAAGAAGAGGCAGATATCATTACAACTTAAGGAAATAGCCTATGAAAATACCCTGAGACAGAAAAAGGAAACTGAGACCAGTATGGCTGGGGCATAAATAGTTTTAGTTGGTTTACTGCAGACACTTCCTTTAAAGTCAGTAGCAAGGAAAATAAATAAATAAATAAATAAATAAATAAATAAATAAAATCCCATTAGCAACAATTATTCAACACTGGCTTGAATTTTTAGCCAGTACAATAATAAGGCAGAAATTCAAAATGTGATCTATACTATTGTACACAAAGAGTCAAGATTATTTTTATTTTCAGATAATACTATTGTCCACCTAAAAATGAAAGAAAAGCAAGTGACAAGGAAAAGATTAAAACTAATAAGTGAGTTTAGTAAGACATGTGATTAGCAAAATAAGTATGCAAAATTCCAGAGTTTTTCTATATACATGCAATAACCAATTAAAAAATATAATGCAAAGATGCCATTCAGAATACAAAAAATATATAAAATGCATAGGAATAAATGTATTATGAAATGTATTAAAGTCTTAAATGAAGAATATAATGAAATTTTATTGAGTAACCTAAATATGATAGATATTGAAAAGATGTTTATTCCCCTCCCCACTAATTCATGTGCCAATTACATTGCCTGTCAAATATGGGAGAACTTAACCGTGATATAAAAATAATTTTGAAATATTAACCATAAAAATAGGAAAAACTTAAACTGGCAATTATTAAAAATACCAAAAGAACTAGGAAATTGTGAGGTATTAACCCAAAAAGACACAATAGATTATTCTCATAAAATAGAAAATGCAGAAATATTCTTTCATGAGGTCCATATATGTGAGATGTAATAAAGGTAGTAACTTGGTGATAAGAAATATCAAAGTCAGAGAGATTAAAAATGGCAGCAGAGTAAGTGGATGCTGCACGCACATGTTCCCAGGAACAAACTGAAATTACAACTAAAGTACAGAAAAACTTCCTGAATAATCAACAGAAATGACAAAGTTCAATTTGTTGGATATAAATTCAGATCTCTACTTCAAGCAAAATGGAAAATTTATTTCAACAGCAATGAAAATAAATATGCAAAATGAAAAAAATATCAAATATAGGAGGCAATACAGATTAATAGCCATATCATCTTGATAGACATTAAGATAAACTCTCTAAACTTAAAAAAATCAAATGCTAAATAGAGCACTGACAGATTAAACTTCAGAACATTTTACCAATTTTATATATGTCAAAAGATTTATTTAAATTAAATAAATTTGAATAAAAGTTTACATATATAACAAAAATAGGCATTTTTAGAAATGAAAAATATAAAAAGAAAAATACCCCAATAAAAAAAAAGGGTATGAATAGGCAATTCACAAAACAATATATTGAAGTTGTCAACAAGCATATGAAAAATGAGTCATACTGTGACTCAAATTAATCCCCCCAAAATAAATTTTATGGAATATTTAATTGCTGAAACAAAGGGTTTTTTTGTTTTGTTTTTGTTTTATTTTTAAACAAGACCATGGCCATTTTAGCCATGAGGTCTGGGGTTTGCTGCCAGCCCAGCGCCAAGCATCTGTGAGCAGTAATGTGCAACTCAACTTCTTTTTTTAATGTATATTTTTTATTGATTTCAGAGAGCCAGGGAGAGGAAGAGGGAAACATCAATGAAAGAGAATCATTGATCTGCTGCCTCCTGCATGCCCCACACTGGGGATTGAGCCCACAACCCAGGAATGTGTCCTGAACGGGATTTGAACTTTGAGCCCACAACCCAGGAATGTGTCCTGAACGGGATTCAAACTCTGACCTCTTGGTTCATAGGTCGATGCTCAAACACTGAGCCACACTGGCTGGGCTAAAGTTTTTTTGTGTGTGTGTATGTTTTAATGCCAAGAACTGGTTCAATCTTAGTGTGACAGGAATCTTAACACACTACTAATAGGAATGCTCATTGGTAAACCCTTTCTGAAGACTGCAGTAGACAGAATAATGGCCCTCCAAAATATCCATGTCTTAATCCCCAGAACCTGTGACTTTGTTACCTTATGCATCAAAAAGGATTTTGAAGATGTGTTTAAATTAAGTGTTTTAAAATGGGGAGATTACCCTGGATTATCCAGGTGGGCTCAATGTAATCACAAGGTCTTTATAAGGCAAAGACGGAGACAGGAAAGTTAAAGTTGGAGAAAAGAGGTAGAATCCCAGAGGAAGCAGAAGTCAGAGAGAAAGAGCTTTGAAGATGCTGGCTTTGGAGATGGAGAAGGGGCCACAAATCAAAGAACACAGGTGTCTTGTAGAAGCTAGAAAAGGCAAAGAAACAAATTCACCCCTAAACCTCCATAGAAATGCTGCCTTGATGACCCCTTGAATTTAGGGCTTCTGACCTCCAGAACTATATAACACATTCTTGTTGTTTTAAACCAAGTTTGTTGTAATTTATACAGCAGCAATAGGAAATTCATACAAGAGCAATGGGATTACTTAAAAATTATATCTGTTCTAGGACAACAAATCTACTTCTAGGAATTGATCCTAAAGACATTATCAGAGAGGATATAAACAGCTAACTAAGTTCACTGCTACATTGTTTATAGTAGTCAACAACTGCAAGCCACCTAAGTATTAAGCTAAATAAATTAAATTAAATAAATTATTGTATATCCTCAACAAAAATGTTAAGCACAGCAGTCACAACTCAGATGCTAGAAAAATCCTATATAATAAAAGGCTAATATGCAAATAGACCGAACAGTGGAACAACCGGTCACTATGATGTGCACTGACCACCAGAGGGCAGAAACTCAAAGGAGCTGCCGAGCTGCCCCCTGGTGGTCAGTGTACTCCCACAGGGGGAGCGCCGCTCAGGCAGAAGCCGGGCTCATGGCAGGGAGCGGGCCTAAGCCATCAGTCGGACATCCCCCGAGGTGCCCCGGACTGCGAGAGGGCGCAGGCCAGGCTGAGAGACCCCCCCGAGTGCATGAATTTCATGCATCAGGCCTCTAGTATCTAGATAAGTGGAAAAATTGTCACAAGGTTCTTTTTAAGATAATTTGCAAAACTACATTGTTTTGTGTTGATCTTGGTCTATTAATAGTGATGCTATTGGCTAAGAATACCTGGGGACACTCACCTGGACCTAGCTGTGGGAAACCCCATAAACATCCCCACAATGGGAGCTAATGTTGTGGCTGGACCAGCCCTTGTAGTTCTTCTGCTTACAAGACGCACTTCAGCAACAACCATCAGGGAACGTTGAAAAGACAAGGCTTACTTCTCACAGGTGTTGGAGGGTACATGGCATGAGGTTGTAGGTAAAGAGCAAGAAAAGTGCTGATTGACCAGGGGTTCTGCCTTTATTGGGTTGAGGGTGGGATCCCTGGGATTTTGAGGTTTTACTCTTCATTGGTGAATTTAAAACATAAGAGCAGGAATTAAGGTGTAAGGGAAAAAGAGTTGACTGGAGTTACTCAAGTGCTCAGTTATCTAGGTCAACCAGGGCTTTCAAAGAGGGAAACTTGTACATGTTTTGCTAGTAGCTGTGTCATAAAACTGGCAATAAGTTTACTCCAGATGATTGTCTTTGAAATGGGCACCTCAGCAATCAAAAGCTTAATGTCAGGCACTTGCATTACAATAAAAAAAAAAAGTTTATTGTCACCCTGGCCAGTGTGGCTCAGTTGGTTGAGTGTGTCCCATTCACCCAGAGGTCACTGGTTTGATTCCCAGTCAGGGCACATGCCCAGGTTGTGGGCATGATCCCCAGTAAGGAATGTGCAGGAAGCAGCTGTTTGATATTTCTCTCTCTCCCTATCCTTTTTTTGTCTCTCTCTAAAATAAATAAAAACATTATATTTTTTAAAAAGTTTGTCGGGCACTTATACTATGTACATACAATATAGTACCATTTTTTTTAAAGACACTTATCTCTGATTATGTTCAAAATGTATATGGTTCCTCTGGGTGGTGAAATTACAGGTGATTTTCTTTTATACTTTGAGAGACTAATTTTGGACTCAACAAGATTTATAGAGGTTTAAAATAATTACACACATTCTTACTTGCCCCAAAAGCCCATGCAATCCTATATAATAAAAGGCTAATATGCAAATAGACCGAACAGCAGAACAACCGGAACAACCAGACCAACCGAACAACCAGTCACTATGACATGCACTGGCCACCAGGGGGAGTGCATGAAACATGGTGGGCATCGGCCAAGGTGGGATGGTGAAGCAGGTGAATGGGGTGCCAGACCAAGATGGGTGCCCGTCGCTGGTCGCTGTCATCAGGGCCAGCCTCTGGTGGTTACTGAAAATTCTTTGCTCCCATGCACCACGGTCCCGCCCAGCACTTGCACCTGCTGTCGGCACTAGCCCCACTCACACCCACTGCTGGTGCTGGAGCTGCCGCTCACACCTGCTGCCAGTGCCCGGCGTTGGTCCCAATCGCTCAGCGCCATCAGCAAGTACGCATGGTGGCTGTGGGCTCTGATCGCCCCTAAGGGCTTCTCCACCTCCTCCTGCTCCTGAGGGGTGATCGGAGCAGCAGCTGCTCCTCACACCCACCAATGGCACGGACCCCAGTAGCTCTGCGCAGTAAGCGGGTGCAAGTGGGGCTGGCACTGTCAGCGCATGGGAGCAGCGGCAATGGCAGGAGCAGGGCTGCAGGCAGACAAAGAACCTGGGGCCGCGGCGGGAGGGGCAGGGCGGGGGCACGGAGGATGGACCGAGACCCGCCCCTGTGCCTACAGCAGCTTTGTGGCCCATAGTTCCTTTCAAGGTGCATGAATTTGTGCACTGGGTCCCTAGTATAATTATATTTCTAAATATCAGTGCCAATTATTATACAGTGTAAAACAGCCTCAAGGTATAAGATAATTGTGTTTTCCTCCATGGTAAACAATCCCAGCCTCTCTAATAATCGGAGGCTTATTTAGAACAACTCTACCTGCATAAGCAGAACCTTCCAGTGGCACTTGCCTTGCTCTACTTCTACCACCCCTTTCATGAGTGACATATTTCCCCAAGTTGGGAATTAATCATGAAAGTTTCCTGAGAACAGCAAATAATCAAGTTTAAGTTACTAGTCTTAACAGTATGTGTAAAAAGTTCTCTCCTTCAATTACTTTAAAGTACATCAACTTTGTAAACTGCTCTTTTTCTTCCTTTAATACTCAAATACCTTTTTTTTCACCTCATGTTTGTGATTTGGATAGATCAGACTATCATCAGTTAAATAAGAAAAACAGTTAACTCCTAAACAACAGGGGTTTAAACTGCACGGGTTCGCTTATATGTGGATTTTTTTTTCAATAAATACTGTAAATATATTTTCTCCTCCTTATGTTTTTAATATTTTCTTTTCTCTAGCTTCCTTTATTGTAAGAATACAGTATATAATACATATAACATACAAACGATGTGTTAATTGACTGTTACCTACTGTTTATCTTATCAGTAAGGCTTCCAGTAAATAGCAGCTTACTACTAGGTCAGTCTTTGGGAAGCTAAAAGTTACACATGGATTTTTGATTGCATGGGGGAGGGTTGGTGTCAGCTCCCCAACCCCTAAGTTGTGCAAGGGGGAACTGTGCATACAAACGATGTGTTAATTGACTGTTACCTACTGTTTATCTTATCAGTAAGGCTTCCAGTAAATAGCAGCTTACTACTAGGTCAGTCTTTGGGAAGCTAAAAGTTACACATAGATTTTTGATTGCATGGGGGAGGGTTGGTATCAGCTCCCAATCCCTAAGTTGTGCAAGGGGGAACTGTATATCTATATAAGCATAATCATGAACTTAAAACCAAAAGGAAAATGATGATGAATTAAAGAATTTAAAAATTTAAACCACACACCTCCTTTGACTCACTGGATTCTAAATCCCTCTCAAAATGATGTAATGCTCAAACTGAAGATTCATAAATAGAACAG
>NW_005363836.1:5298313-5316720 GCF_000412655.1 Myotis brandtii | reverse complement strand
CAAAAAAAAAAAAAAAAAAAAAAAAAGAGCAACTTAAATAATGTTATCTAAGTTTGTTACAGAAATGCCTTTATTAAATTATTAATAAGTATCATACCCTTTCCTTTTAGCAGATGGAAGGGAATAGCATAATAGAAGAAATATTTAAAAGTGTGGTGCTTTTTATAAATTCCAAAGACATTGTCCATTGTACTTTAAAAGAGTGACCTTTAAGGAATATAAGTTATACCTCAATAAAAAATTGTTCATAATACTATTTAGTGTCCATTCTGAAAAGGAACTACATGACAGTTGCTTAACAAAAAATCTGGAAACTAATCCCTAAAAATCTAAGAATTCAAAAATAATGTTAGGAAAACCTAGAGAAATATATCATTAATTTGTCCCTTAGATGTAGGACTGACATCAGCAAGATGTAGAATAGAAAGCACCAGACTCTCCTTCCTGCAATGAGACACTGAGTTAACAATACCACACCAATTCCTTCTCTTTTTGCTTAATATATTTTTATTGATTTCAGAGAGGAAGGGAGAGGGCGAGGGAGAGAGAGATGGAAACATCAATGATGAGAGAGAATCATTGATTTGCTGCCTCCTGCATGCCCCCCACTGTGGAGCCCGCAACCTGGGCATGTGCTCTGGGACCCTTCAGTCTATAGGCTGATGCTCTAGCCACTGAGCCAAACCTGCTAGGGCCACACCAATTCCATTTGTGGGAAATCCAGAAAACAGTTCAGAGGCTTCTGCACCACAGGTAAGTAGGAAATCAGCTGCATCGAAGCCAATAGTAAAAATTCATGGCACCCCTTCTCCATAGCCCCTTCCATGACACAGCATGATCAGGAGGAAACTCCCAACTCCCAGCTTCTCCTGGGGGAAGGAAAAGTTGGAGCATGTGTCCAATATTCTGACTTTTCAAGGTGCTGATGAGGGACTGGTTTCTGTCTGGTGTGTCTCAGAAGGCACACTTCCAATTTCATTTATAAGGCCAAAGACAAAAAAGTAAAACTGTAGGCCAATATCCTTGATGGATATAGATGCAAAAAATCTCAACTAAATAATAGCAAACTGGATCCAATAGCACATTAAAAGGACCATACACCATAAACAAGTAGGATTTATCCCTGGGGTGCAAGGATAGTTCAACATACAAAAATCAATTTATGTTATTCACTACATTAACAGACAAGGAGAAAATCACATATTCATATCAATAGAGAAAGAAAAAGTATTTGGCAAAATTTAACATACTTTTATGATAAAAAAAAAACTCAGCAAACTAGGAAGAGAAAGAAATTATCTCAGCATAATAAAGGCCATATGTGGTAAGCCCAATCAGACTTTTGATTCCAAAGGGCTAAAATTTTCATATATGTGCACATTCTTCTTCTTTATTTGTAATATGCTTAATGTAAACCATCTGTGTGTTTATTTAAAAAATTTAAGTGTAATACAGTTATACACTGCACAATGATGTTTTGGTCCAGGACAGACAACATATACAACAATGGTTCCATAATATTGTAATAAAGGTGAAAAATTCCTATTGCCTAGTGATGTCATAGCTGCCCCAATGTTGTAGTGCAAAGGTTTCAAAAATCAACAAGGCTGTGATTAGGTGGCAAACACTTTAACCTAGATGTGGATGAAGATGACATTGAGAAGCTCCTAGAGGTGATTCCTGAGAAACTGACTAAGGAGGACCTGTTGGAGCTGGAACAGGAATACATAGAAGAGGCAAGAGAAAAGCAAACTGCAGGGAGAAGAACCCCCAAGAAAATCCACAGTGAAGGTTTTAGCAGAAGCTTTTGCAGACTTCAACAAGTTCCTGAAAAGTTTTAAAACCAGTGACTCTAACACCAAAAGGTTTTCATTAATAGAGAGGAATATTCATGGTGCCTTATCTGCGTACAAGCAAACGTACAATGAAAATGGAAACAAATCAAGCGGACCACCACAGAAATATTTCTGAAAAAAAAGTGACACTTCCTCAAGAAGAGCTTCAGGCAGGTCCTTCAGGAGGTATTCCAGAAAAAGGCATTGTTACCATAGGAGAGGACAGCTCCATGAGTGTTATTATCCCTGAAGACCCTCCAGTGGGACAGGATGTGGAGGTGGAAGACAGGGATATTGATTATCCTGACCCTGTGTAGGCTTAGGCTAATGTTCATGAAAAGCCCTTTGTTTTTAACAAAAACATTTAAAAGGTTAAAAAAAATTTTAAAGTAGAAAAAAGTTTATGGAATAAGGCTATAAAAAAAGAAAATATTTTTGTATAGGTGTATAATGTGTTCATATTTTAAGCTATGTGTTAGTATAAAACAATCAAGACAGCCTGTTGTGGCTCAGGGGTTGAGCATCAACCCAGGAACCAAGAGGTCACCAGTTTAATTCCCAGTCAGGGCATATGCATGGGTTGTGGGCTCAATCCCCAGTAGGGGGCTTGCTGGAGGCAGTCGATTGATGATCGCTCTCATCATGGATGTTTCTCTCTCTCTCTCCCTCTCCCTTTCTCTCTGAAATCTATAAAAATATATTTAAAAAATAAAAATAAAAGAATCGGAAAGTCTAAAAAGTTTATAAAGTAAAAAAGCTACAGTAAGCTAAGCTAAGGTTAACCTATTATTAAAGAACTAGAGGCCCAATGCACGAAATTCATGCAAGAGCAGGCCTTCCTTCCCCCCGGCTGCTGGCACTGGCTTCCCTCTGGCACCCGGGACCCGGGCTTCCCTCGCAGCCCCGGCTTCATCCAGAAGGTCATCCAGAAGGATGTCTGGTCTAATTAGCAGATTATGCTTTTATTATTATAGACTAGAGGCCCGGTGCACAAAAATTTGTGCACTGGGGTGGGGGGTCCCTCAGCCCAGCCTGCACCCTCTCACAGTCCAAGAGTCCTCAGGGGATATCCTACTGATGGCTTAGGCCCACTTAGGCCCACTCCCTGAGGGGAGTGGGACTAAGCTGCAGTCTGGCCTCCCTCTGCAGGAGGCGACCAGGCAGGCTGATCATGAGACAGCAGTGCCCCCTCCATTGCTGTTCTCTCCTTCTGCCCACTGGCAAGTGCCTTGGCTGACCTGGTGCCATCTGCTCGCCATCCTCGCCCCCCGCCGATTGGTCATTCTGCCATTTGGTTGATTTGCATATTACACTTTTATTATATAGGATGTTAAACATGTTTTTAGTGTCATTAGACTTCTAATAATTTTACTAAGGGCTTCCATGAACATAAGAGGCATAAGCTACACTCTGGAGCAGATGTTACAGCTACACCCAAGTCTGAAGGCAGCAGAGCACAGAGACAAAGGACATAGACTGTGCACTCAGCGTTGGTCCAAATCACTGCTACTCTGGCAAGTTTTTTAACCAATGTAAACCTCAGGTTCCCCAACCATAAAATGGAGATAACAGTAGAGAATTATGAGATTAAACAAGAAAATACATAAAAAGCACATCTAATAACATCTAAATACACAATAACTCAATATATGTTAGCTATCATTAATCAATAGATTGACTACTGAATATGTCTTTGATGTTTACCATTAGTGACTAATTTAAATTAAAAAAAAACTAAAGCAGCACCAGTTTGACTTAATATGTTCTGGCTATTATATTCAAAGTGGAAATGACTTGATTGTTTTTTCTGATTTCAAAAATACACCCACTGACATTTAAATCATAAAGAAAATTATAAAGAAAAAATCACTCAAATTTATATATGCAATGATATATATTGTTATTGCTTTAATAATAATACTTCTTTTGAAAAGCAGGATCAATCTACCATCTGTTTATTTCTGTTTTTGAAATAGTTTAATTGTAGAGCTCTTGTTTCATGATCTCCATTCTATAAACCAGCCATAACAGGGACAAGGCAGCTCTCTGTTTTGGAGTAACAGAAAGAGTAGAGGTGAAGCCTCTGGCATCATCCTGTCTGGGTTCAAATCCTAGCTTTACCACTTACCAGACATATCATCAGCTTCCATATCTGTGACAAAAGAATTAAAGGAGTCTATATATAAAAGCCTAAGCGACCGTTGGACCCGTCAACCAGTTGACTGGTTGCTATGATGCGCACTGACCTCCTTTGCTATGCAAGTGCACATCAAAGCAACACTGACCACCAGGGGGCAGACGCTCAATACACAGGATCAGGCTCCCTCCTGTCTGGATTGGACTTGCAAGGATTGGGCCAAAATCAGCTCTCCAACGTCCCCTGCGGGGTCCCAGATTGTGAGAGGTTGCAGGCCAGGCTGAGGGACCCCAATGGTGCACAAATCCATGCACCGGGCCTCTAGTCACTACATAAAATACTTAACTAGTGCCTAGTATGCAGTAAGTAGTGTGTAAGAGTTTATTATACACTAGAGGCCCAGTGCATGAATTCATGCATGGATGGGGTCCGACCAGCCTGCCCCAATTGGGGCCAATCGGGGGCAGGGCCAGTCAGGAGGAGGGGCCTCAGGCGGCTGGCTGGCTGGCTGGCCCCGCCACCTGATCAAACTCCTGGTCAAAGGGACAATTTGCATATTAGCCTTTTATTTTATAGGATGGACACATAAAGGTACCTATGATATGCTGTTATATCAAGAAAAAGCAGCTCATAGAACCAATTATGTATAATATTATTCCATTTGTATAAAAAGAACAAAGTATATAATGACATATCTTTTTACATATAAGCATAAAATATTTAAAAGGCTATACATAAAACTGTTAATGTGATTATCACAGGGAGGCATTTTTACTGGCTCTATAATGTTTCAGTTTTTTACAACCTTTGTACTGGGCTACATATCGGGGCACACTGTGCTGTCTGTTCCTGGAACAGACAGATAGGAAGGTACTGACATCAGGTCAGGCCTTGAGATATGGTCTCATGGTCCCTCCTCAATGTATACTGTGCTCTCTGTTCCCGGAAAGCATAGATAGGAAGGTGATAATGCTGTGCTGTGTCGGGAACAAATTGCGTAAGCATGGCTTTGTAACTTTGTAGTTTTTGCAAATAAATTGCCATAACTCTTGCAGTCAGGTGCTGCAGTTCGAAGCAAAGGCTGAACTGCAGACAGCTGGCCAGCTTAATAAAGGTTCCTAAATTTAAATTCTGAGTCGGTGGTCTATCTCGCTGAGTCAACCCATAACACCTTCACGTATAGTATTATTAATAAATCAATAAAAATAGTTCAATTTAAAAATATATTTTTGAGGTGAAGAAAATAAAAAGAGAAAGTATAGGAAAACAAAACTCTAGGTTTTAAGAAAGATGGCTATAGTTATTTTCCTTTGCTATGCAAGAAAAAGAGAACTTAGAGTTTATAGAATTACTAGTAAATGTAGTATTAGTGGAAGTATATTATAGTAAACCCAAAGTTATAACTTCCTTTTCTTATATAGACATCATTTATGTGATTTAAAGAAAAATATGCGAAAGGAAAAGACAACATTTCAGTACCTTTAAAATTGTTCATAAATACACCCGAGGTGTTAAATTTAACAGAAAGGTAGGCTGAAGCATAAACTACTAAGTAAAGATAAAACTATAACATATTTCCGCTTTATTTTACTGGGGGCAAAGATACCATATAAAGCTTGAAGTACCTTTAATGCCCAAATGATATATATTCTAATTTATATAAGGAAAAAATCTCTATAAAATTTTAAATTCTAAAATTAAATTTTAAATTTTGCTTCATACTATATGATCTCTTTTCTGTTTGAGAATTAATATAGTGCCTATTGGCAGATTACTTTACCTATCTAAGCCTCAATTTCTTCAACTATAAAATAGGGGAAATATTCTATGAGTAGTGAGTGAGAACAGGCAGTATGCATGCAGAACATGAAAACAATAGACTTGGCCATTCTCACTCTATCATCTCTTTGTTGACATGATAACCTAAAACCGTGGTTGGCCACATGCGGCTCTTTGGCCCCTTGAGTGTGGCTCTTCCTAAGCCTTAGGAGTACCCTAATTAAGTTAATAACAATGTACCTACCTATATAGTTTAAGTTTAAAAAATTTGGCTCTCAAAAGAAATTTCAATCGTACTGTTGATATTTGGCTCTGTTGACTAATGAGTTTGCCGACCACTGACCTAAAAGAATAATCAACCTGATTCGTAATATTTTGTCTAATATATAGACTGTACTTGATAAACATATATACTAGTTTGAACTGAGTTCTTAGAACACTAAGAATATCATATCTTAGTTCTCACACATGGCATTTCTGTCCAATATCTCTCTCAAATGTCACCAGTCACATATAATATCCCAAACTTCTGACCTATGCTGATGACAGATCTCCATCTATTGTGATGTCATCCAGAACTTCATGGTAATAATTCATATGACAATTTTTCTGGCCACAGTTTAAAGGGCACTTCCTGTTTGTGGAGTAAAGCCTACCCCATTCTCAAAATATGTAACTGAAGGATTACAGCATGCCTTCCTGTGATTTCTTTACTATATCGTTGCCTAAGTAGCAATGAGTAAATCTTCTAAATTATGTCGTAAGACTTCTTGTCCAAGAAGCAATATATTCTGCAGTCTTGTTGATAAAATTGTTAAAAGACCATCCTTGCAGTTTTTGGGTCAATGGGGATATCACTGTTATGAACCTAGAATTTACAGAACACTGGCAAAAATTCTGAGGTACGTCGACTTGGATGGGTTTGACATACTACTCACAGATTACATCGCATTTGTGGAAAAATCAGGATACCGTTTTGAACTGAATTTTAATCTTGAATTTACTGAAATATGTGTGAATACAATTCTGTACTGGATTTTTGCCAGAAAAGGTAATCCTGACTTTGTGGAATTGCTTCTCAAGAAGACAAAAGACTATGTTCAAGACAGAAGTTGTAACCTGGCACTGATATGGAGGTAATAATCTCATATGTTTTCACCATAAAAGAAGAAAATTGCTATTTAAGAAATTATATTACTACTTTTTTCTAAAATGTATATGTATAGTGGCTATATATACATATGGATAAGAAATCTTGACTTGAATGCTCATTCACTTGTTCACTCTTTCATTCCTTCCTTTTCTTATTCAATAAATTTATATATATATATACATATATGTGTGTGTGTGTGTGTGTATATATATATATATATATTCAGTAAATTACTAGTGGTTCTGCTCTATAAAGCTTACATGTTAATGCTCAAGGTAATGCAATGTTAGACAATTTAAATTTCTCTAAGTAGACAAAGGTACTGTATACCGAGAATGTATATCTATAGTATGTATATAAATGGACTTTTTAAAATAAATTGACTTTCAAAAAATAATTTAAAATATACACACAAATTCACTTAGTAATACTTATTAAACACACTTATTCCCTCTTTGTATGTTAAGCATTGATAAATTTGACTCCAAATTCACCAGGATTGAGCACAATGAAAGCCAAATACCTGCTTTAGTCTGTTATAGAACAAACTTTCACATAGTCTGAATCTGTCAACCTAGCTAATAAATACTACTGAGGATCTTGTAAAAATAAATCTCCAATGTGACCTCTTTGCAGAGTCCATAACATAGAGTCTCAAGTTACTTAACTTGCACTAACTCCAGTTTGAGCTTTCATTTTAGGTATTGGTTTGATTAGATGTGCATTTGTTCATTCATTCAAAATCATTTATAATATTACTATGTGTGATGCACTGTACTAGGCATGATGATAGAAGCATATATGCAATGAAAAACAACACAGATAAGATCAGTTAAAGACTAAACCAATTTAGATTCCACCTGAAGTTGAACTATTTTCTTAATTGTGTGTCACTGTGGTATTGGAGAACTGGATTTCTTTCTTTAATGACCACCCAAATACAGGAACTGATAGCTCTGGTATGTAACATCAGTAATAAAACCCTGAAATAGCACTTTCGGTTGTTTTAAGGACTATTATATTTGTAACTATAGCAGAGATCAGCAGCCTCTAATATGGAGTGCACTAGCTGATGTCTCTCTTTTTCTTTACATTCCACATCTTATCTGTCAGGATATCTGTTGGTTCTACTTTCAAACAAGATACAGAATATGACCACCTCCACTGTTATCACCTTGTACCAAGCTAAGTGATTTCCCTCCTTCTATCCCATAACAAATTTTCAACAAACATAGGTCATGTTGCTTTTTTTACTCAAAATCTCCAATGGCTCCTCCATTCCATTTAGAATAAAAAATTAAGTTCTTACAGCGATCTACAAGGCTCCATCTGATGTAGCATCCCATGACCTGTGTGCTCATTTCCTACTATTCCCACCCTATTCACTCTTTCAGCCACACTGGCTCCCTCACTCTTCTTTCACCACTCCAGGTACACTCTCCTGCCTTAGGGTCCTCAAATATCCAAATGGCTAACTTCAGTTCCTTCTTCTTTATCCAAATGTCATCATTCTGCTATGCCCTCTCTTATCATCCCATTTAAAATTGGAAAATGCCCTCACTGCACCCTCCTGCACGTCCATATTTCTTATCCTGCTCTACTTTTTCTTTTCCCACTCATCAAACCTTCCAACATTATAAAATTTGCTTATTTGCAATGTTCATTTGGCATTGTCTGTTACCCCTCACTACAATATAATCAAGAAAGGAGGTATCTTTGTTTTGTTGATTCGTGTATCCTACGCACCCAAAACACTGCTGGCATATAGTATGTATTCAGTAAGTATTTGTTGAATGAATTAGTAGACAATAGTTGAAGTTATAGCCATAGATGAAATTGCCTGAGAATAATTAGTCAAATGAAAATTAGTGGAAAGGCCATATCTGCTTAAATGTTGAGGGCAGAGAAATAGAAACCAGTGAAAGAGGATTGAGAATAGTCAACTGTCTTAAATATCAAAGATAAACTTATTACAAAGAAACAACTATTAAATTTACCAGCTCAAAACCAAAGGAGAAATAGTAAAAGAAAATATATTAGAAATAATTAATATAGCTTCAAAACAAAATCATTCTCTGCATGTCTACATGGAAATATTATGCCCCATTTCATAAGCGTGTGTGGCAGGTTTTCAGATACAGAGAGTTCAGTTCATTAACCTCACATTTAAAAAAGGATTCCGGCTTTGCTTGCTTCATTCCATCCATATAAGTACTATTATAATTAACTGTCAGTACAGATTAAGCAGATTTTGGTTAATAGTAACATGCTCTTTAAACATGGGGATTAATCATATGTCATTTGGGTACAGATTAGACTTTTAAATCTCATTTTAAACTTACTTGAGTTTTAGTTAGGTTTTCAACATTTTTGGTGAAAAATATCTTATTTATAGGACTCTTAGGTCAAATATCTTCTTAAGGGTTAGCAAGATGAATAAATTAGATTGCTTTTGAAAATTTTAAATGATTGCACTTAACTAAAAATCTTATTAGGTCTGAAAGCTACAGAATAGATTTAAGGAACACACACACACACACACACACACACACACACATATATATCTATATATATATATACACACACATATATATATATATATTAGGGATAATAGTGAAAAAAATCAATTAAAAAATTTATGTGTCTACTATGGGCAAGGATTGTTCTAGGCATTAAGGGATATAACAGTGGACTAAAACAGACAAAAATTATTGCTGTTGTGTAGCTTAAATTTGTATAGTTCATCTTGCTCACTCATTTATTTTTGAAGAGAAAATTAAAGATTAAAAATGTCCAAAATGATAAGGGCTTAATGGAAGTATGCACAAAGTTCCATGTGGATAAGGGGAAGATCAGGTAATCAAAGAAGACTTCACAAAAGTGTTTATTAGACAGGGCCTTATACAATGAGCAAGATAGAATTTAAAAGGGAGGAAAATAACATATAAATCAAAGAAATGTGAGACAGTTGGATGCAGTGGTGTTTGGGGAAAGTGAATACCAATAAGCAGGATAAGAATGCAAAAGGAGAAGTAGTTTAGGAGTTCAATTTTGGATGTGTGTTGGGAGTACCTGTAAAAAGATGAAATGTCTAGTACAATATTGACCTGGAGACAATTCCAGGAGAGAGTGCATATATTTGTATATACAGAACTTAAAAGGATATAGATATACCATGAAGAGAGTTATGACAAAAACCCACTTCTTTTTTAAAAAAATATTTTTATTGATTTCAGAGAGGAAGGGAGAGGGATAGAGAGATAGAAACATCAGTGATGAGAGAGAATCATTGATCAGCTGCCTCCTGTGCACCCCCCCAACTGGAGATCGAGCCCGCAACCCCAGAATGTGCCCTGACCAGAAATTGAACCATGACCTCCTGTTTCATAGGTCAATGTTCAACCACTGAGCCACGCTAGCGGGCTACCCACTTCTTAATTTCTAAACTGCTGCTCTGCACTGCACCATCCTATTATTGTTTTGTTTAAATCACAAAATCTTGTCATTTTAGGGCTCAATGAAGTTTTGGAGATAAAGTAGTTGGTTTAGTGATTTTCAAACTTTACTTTTTGGAGGTCCTGATGGAATCATCACAGAGGAGGTCTCTAGGACCCCCAAATATACTTCAACCAGAGAACTTATCTAATACAAAATATTAATTTTTATATAGGTAATTCAGGTACAACAATTCTCCAATGTTGGTTTATGAAACATTCTTTCCAATCTTTTTGTTGGCAAATGCCTACTAATACTTCCGGTATTAGCTCCAGAATAAACTAGAGCAATGACTGTTCCAGTAGAGTAAGTGTCCTTCCTCAGTGCTTTTAGAGTGCCCCAACCATGCTTCTATCATAGTAATTATAACCCTTCCTTATATTTATTGAATTACTTGTCTGTTTCCCTTACTAGACTGTAATAAACATCTTAATACCAAGACTATATCTTTCATCTCTGCATACCTATTACTCAATATGCTCTAGATAAGCAAGTATTAAATGAATGAATAAATGAATGAATGAACAAGCTAATACATAAATGCAAAAGGAAACTGAGACCCAAAGAGGCTGACTTACTCAACATCGTACTGGCTAGTTAGGAGAACCAAAACCTAGAACCTAGAACCCTTAATCTTCATTTTTATGGCATTATACCATGTTACCTCCCATCTTAATTAAGTATATGCAATCTTAAAATTCCCCCTTTTGAATAATGCTTTCCTTGTTCTGCATAATTGTCCAAAACCAGAATTTATAGTTTGTATACTGTTCTGCAGAATATATTAGCATTTTATTAGACCAATCAAGAGAAACCAGAGACAAGAAGCATGAATAAAATTTCCCTTTCTTTAACCCTAAAAGTCATGTTTACTTGGCCAAATTAAGGCCTGATAACATAAAATACCCTGTGGTTGGTTCTACTATATCCTACCTATATATGGAGACTAATTCAACAGCAAACATAAATATCTTTAAATGAAACAATTCCAAGACTCTAAATGTAGAAACAGTAATTTTCATTTCAGTCATAGGGAAGAGAAATTTTCAAGTCTAGTCATCATGAAGCCCATCAGGAAAACAAGATTGCAGAGGATTTTCATAACTTTACTAAAGAAAGAAAATAAAATTCTGCCCTTGAAGGATCTGACATGGCATTTACATTTCTTAAACTTACAAATACCAATTCTAATGTTATTAAAGTGAAAAATTGAATTAAAAAAAAAGAGTTAAAGTAGTTGCACTTACTCCTCTTCATCCAATATTTAAACTCAATTCAAGCAGACCACTGACATATAATCGAGAACAATAAAAACAAACAAGAAGATATCAAAATGGTCATATAATTCTGTGATATTAGTAAGGTGAAATAAAAAGTCTTTCTCCCTTTTCCATTTTAGATTTTTCAGAGCTGCATCAGTTTTATAATACTTGTTATAATCACAATGGATTTCTCAAATGAGAAACAGAATTACTGTTACTAAAAGTAAAACTTCCTACACGTTGCAAATCTTTTGTTTGTTCTTACAAGTGTAAAAGGGGTTTAAGTATGTGGTAGAAGTTTTCTTGTTTCTTTAACCTTGAGTATGTTCTAGATTAATAGAGCAGAAAACTAAGACATATTCTATATAAAGTTACATGAACATTTAAGACATTTACTATATAAGCAAGTACTATTATTTTCCTATTATTGTTAAGACAAAGTGTTTACCATATCTCTTAGTTCTATATTCAGTGAGGTTCGTTTGTTTGATTCACAGAACTTTCACACCAGTATACTGTCCAAGCCCACTAAGTGGCATCACACCTCTACTTTATGTAGCTCAGACAAGACAATCTAGCATCTTAAAAATACTCCTGCAATATGGAATCTTAGAAAGAGAAAAAAACCCTATCAACATTGTGTTAACAATACTGCTCTACCCTTCAAGAGTGAGAATAATGGTTGATCATGAATTGGTAGACATCCAGGAAGATGCGAAAACGTGTTTAGTGCTATGTTCCAGAGTGCTTTCTGTCATTTCAATCAGAGAAATACAGGTAAGCAAAAAATTGTTCTTTGGATTTGGGCTCAACTATTGATCAATTTTAAGAAAAAAAATTGTGAGGCAAAAATGAAGTTAATTTTTAATCTATAGATTGTATTCATTGAAAAATCAATCATTGAGTATATGCTTATAAGTTACAATTAGACAAAATTCAAATTTTCTCCAATATCAGTCCTTTATTTCATAATTTTGTCTTCTAAATATATAGTTTATAGTTTATTTTAGTATTTACTAAGTAAATGTATGTTAATATTACATTCTAATTACATAAAAAATCTATTTTATTAGGATTGCTATGTTTCTTAAAAACACAATAAATTAAAATTTTAACAAACTTTTTCTGCCAATAGAATATTTTCTTTTTTTAATATATTTTATTGATTTTTTACAGAGAGGAAGGGAGAGGGATAGAGAGTTAGAAACATCGATGAGAGAGAAACATCGATCAGCTGCCTCCTGTACACCTCCTACTGGGGATGTGCCCTCAACCAAGGTACATGCCCTTAACTGGAATCGAACCTGGGACCCTTCAGTCCTAGGCTGACGCTCTATCCACTGAGCCAAACCGGTTAGGGCATATTTTCAATAATATTTACATTTCTCTCAAACTACAATCAGATTTTTTACAATCAGGATACAAATTTTTCTTTTCAAAATCTCAAAATAATTTAAGCATAAAAATATAAAGGTTTAGATCATATCAATTGATGCAGAAAAAGCATTTGACAAAATCCAACACCCTTTTTTTGATAAAAACTATCAGCAAAGTGGGAATAGAGGGATCATACCTCAACATAATAAAAGCCTTATATAACAAACCTATAGCCAACATCATATTTAATGGGCAAATACTAAAACCATTTCCCCTAAGAACAGGAACAAGATAGGGATGCCCACTTTCACCACTCCTGTCCAACATAGTTTTGGAAGTGCTAGTCATAGCAATCAGACAAGAAGAAGAAATAAAAGGTATCCAAATTGGAAAAGAAGAAGTAAAACTGGCATTATTCGCAGATGACATGATATTGTACATAGAAAACCCTAAAGAATCCATCAAAAAACTACTAGATTTAGTAAATGAATTTGGCATCGTAGCAGGATACAAAATAAACACCCAGAAATCTATGGAATTTTTATACACCAATAATGAACTCACAGAAAGAGAAACTAAAAAAAAAAATCCCATTTACCATTATAACAACAAAAAATTAAGATACCTATGAATAAAGTTAACTAAGGAGGTCAAAGACCTGTACTCTGAAAACTATAGGACATTGAAAAAGGAGATAGAGGAAGATATAAACAAGTGGAAGAATATACCATGTTCATGGAATGGTAGAATCAACATGATTAAAATGTCCATACTACCCAAAGCAATTTATAGATTCAATGCAATCCCCATTAAAACACCAATGGCATATTTCACAGACTTAAAACAAACTCTCCAAAAATACATATGGAATAAAAAAGACTCCAAACAGCCACAGCAATACTGAGAAAGAAGAACAAAGTTGGAGGGATCACAATACCAGATATCAAGCTATATTACAAAGCCACTAATCTCAAAACCGCCTTGAACTGGCACACGAACAGACATATAGACCAATGGAACTGAACAGAGAACCCAGAAATTGACCCAAGCCATTATGCTCAATTAATATTTGACAAAGGAGGCAAGAGCATACAAAGGAGTCAAGACAGTCTCTTCAATAAATGGTGTTAGGAAAATTGGACTGATACATGCAAAAAAACGAAACTAGACCACCAACTTACACCATACACAAAAATAAACTCAAAATGGATAAAAGAATTAAATGTAAGATGGGAAACGATTAAAAGTTTAAAAGAATCCATAGGCAGCAAAATATCAAACATATCTCGTAGCAATATATTTAACTGATACATCTCCCAATGCAAAGGAAACTAAGGAGAAAATAAACAAATGGGACTACATCAAAATAAGAAGCTTCTGCTCAGCAAAAGAAACTATCAACAAAATGAAAAGGGAACCCATTGCATACGAAAACATATTTGCCAATGTTATATCCGATAACTTCTTAATCTCCAAAATTTATAGGGAACACATACAACTTAACAAAAGGAAGTTAAACAATCCAATCAAAAAATGGACAAAGGACCTAAATAGGCACTTTTCTTTTTTCTTTTTTTTAATTTAAATTCTTTATTGTTGAAAGTATTACATATGTCTCTTTTTTCCCTCATTGACCTCTCCCCAGCCACTCCCACCCCCAGCACATGCCCTCACCCCCCTGGTGTCCGTGTCCGTTGGTTATGCATGCATACAAGTCCTTTGGTTGATTTCTACCCCCCTCTCTCACTCTCCCTTGCCTTCCCTCTGAGCAGTCTGTTCAATGCTTCTGTGTCTCTGGATCTATTTTTGTCTATCAGTTTATGTTGTTCATTATATTCCACAAATGAGTGAGATCATGTGATATTTATCTTTCTCCAACTGGCTTTAAATAGACACTTTTCAAAAGTGGACATACAGAAGGCAAAAAGGCATATAAAAATGCTCAAAGTCATTAATCATCTGAGAGATGCAAGTCAAAACAATAACGAGGTACCATCTCACACCTGTCCGAATGGCTATCATCAACAAATCAACAAGTGACAAGTACTGGCGTGGATTCAGAGAAAAAGGAACCCTCGTGCATGTCTGGTGAGAATGCAGACTGGTGCAGCCACTGTGAAAGACAGGATGGAGTTTCCTCAAAAAATTAAAAATGGAAATCCTATTTGACACAGTAATCCCACTTCTAGGAATATATCTCATGAAATCAGAAACACCAATCAAAAATAATATATGCACCCCTATGTTTATAGCAGCACAATTTACAATAGCTAAGATTTGGAAACAGTCTAAGTGCCCATCAGATGAGTGGATTAAAAAATGGTATATCTACACAATGGAATACTACACTGCTTTAAAAAAGAAAGAACTCTTACCATTTGCAATAGCATGGATGGACCTGGAGAGCATATGCTAAGTGAAATAAGCCAGTTGGAGAAAGATAAATATCACATGGTCTCACTCATTTGTGGAATACAATGAACAACATAAACTAACAAAAATAGATCCAGAGACATAGAAGCATTGAATAAATCATCAAACCTCAGAGGGACAGCAGGGAGGGTGGGCAGGAGTGGGGGGTGGGGGTAAGAGATCAACCAAAGACCTTATATGAATGCACATAATAACCAATGAACACAAACAGTAGGGGGATGAGGACCTGTGCTGAGGGGTGGGAGCAGACTGAGAGAGGTCAATAGGTGGAAAAGGAGACATATGTAATACTTTCAACAATAAAGAATTAAAGTATATATATTATATGTATACGTATATACAGTATGTGTATACATATATATATGTGTGTGTATATATATATATCCTATATAATAAAAGGCTAATATGCAAATCAACCAAACGGTGGAAAAACCAGTCGCTATGACGCACACTGATCCCCAGGGGGCAGACACTCAATGCAGGAGCTGACCCCTGGTGGTCAGTGCGCTCCCACAGGGGTTGTGCCACTCAGCCAGAAGCCCTGAGCTGGGCTCACTGCTAGCAAGTGCAGTAGCAGTGGCGGGAGCCTCTACCGCCTCCATAGCAGAGCTAAGGATATCTGACTGCTGGCTTAGGCCTGCTCCCCCAAGGACATCCCCTGAGGGCTCCCAGACTGCAAGAGGGCACAGGCTGGGCTGAGGGACCTCAGCCATGTGCACATTGGGGACGACCAGGCCAGCAGGGGAAGGCCGTGAGGGGCAACCAGGCAGGCAGGCAGGCAGAGGCAATTAGGGGCAATCAGGCAGGCAGGGGAGCAGTTAGGGGCATTAGGCAGGTAGGCAGGTAAGTGGTTAGGAGCCAGTGGTCCTGGATTGCGAGAGGGATGTCTGACTGCCGGTTTCCTGTGGGATCAGGCCTAAACCAACAGTCAGACATCCCCCAAGGGGTCCTGCTGGCCGGGCTGAGGGACCCTCCCCCACATGCATGAATTTCATGCACCAGGCCTCTAGTATGTATATACATCTTATGTAATAAAACCCTAATATGCAAATCGACCAAACAATGGAATGACCAGTTGCTATGACTCACACTGACCACCAGAGGCAGACACTCAATGCAGGAGCTGCCCCCTGATGGTCAGTGTGCTAGAAGCCGGGCTCATTGCTGGTGAGTGCAGCAGTGGTGGCAGGAGCCTCTCCCACCTCTGAGGCAGCACTAAGGGAGTGGGCCTAAGCCAGCAGTCAGACACCCCGGAGGGGTCTAAGTCAGTAGTCGGACATCCCTGAGGGGTCCCAGACTGGGAGAGGGCGCAGGCCAGGCTGAGGGCCCCCCAGTGCATGAATGTCGTGCATCGGGCCTCTAGTATATATATGCTTAAATATTTGCTCAGTAGAAAATACCTATCCCTCAGAAATGTGGAGGGATTCTTCTCCTTGATAAGATTTTTTGAGATAAACCAAATTTAGAGGGGGGAAAATCAACCATATGGAGGTCATGTTTACCCTAACAAAATGAACTGCAAATTTTTGCATCATTGTATCATGTCTACTAGCATAGCAAGAAATAAGTCTGCTTAAGGACAAGAAAGCTACTCCTATAAATTTAAACCAATAAAATTACCAAGGACTTTAGCAGTTCCCCTTATCTTTAAATGTGTGCCTTCAGAAACAAATTCCTTACAAATATAACTCTGCTGGTATTTTGTTTTTTCTTAAGTCTTAACAGTGCATATCAATCAACCATGCATTAGACCACCATAAAGAAAGCAAATTGGTCAAATTATTTTGGCAACCAATTTTTAAAACAAAAGCAATTAAAAATTTCTGCATCTTCAGTAACTTGCTTGTCCTCATTCAGTGTTAATCCTGCACAATTATTATAGAAAAAGAAATTCTCAACAAATTCCTTGAATGCTATTTCTTAGGAACAATCAAACTAGAAAAGTACTAGAATAGAATGAGTTGATCAAAATCATTTGCCTGAGGGGCAAAAAGATTATAGTTGGGTTCTAATCAATTACATTTTAATAAGCTAAAGTAGCACTGAGCAAGATGGTGAAAGAGCATAAACACTGGCTTAAAGAACACTTTAAATGCCCCTACTTTGCATTTCCATGCTTCCTTGTACTGCAGCTCCCCTATTGAGGCCTATATATTTTATGGTAAACATATATTTAAATGGTTTTACCTCTGGACCACAGTCCTATCATCACAGACTATGTCTATTTTGTGTACCAAAGCACCGAGCTCAGTTGTAGCATATACTACTTTTTTAATAACCAAGTATTGAATAAATAATGAAAAATTATCTATCATTTAAGTGAGAGTGTCATGTAGTCTGTAGAGTATAGGTTCTACTGGAGAAATGTCTGCAACACAGTAATACTTTTAATTCTAAGTCAACTACTGCTGTTTGGCTTCTAGAAGTAAATCTCTAAAAGGGCACCTTAACTGAAACTTTAAGACTTAGTCTTTTCGAGGAGAAACCAAGATGGCGGCATAGGTAAACACCAGAGATTGCTGCCTAGCACAACCACTTCAAAAATACAACTAAAAGACGGAACGGACATCATCCAGAACCACAGGAAGGCTGGCTGAGTGGAAATTCTACAACTAGAAGGAAAGAGAAAAGCATACCGAGACTCAGAGGAGGCACAGTGCGGAAGTAAAATACTAAGGTACAGAGGCGCACATGAAGCGGACTGGCGGCTGAGGGCGCCGTTGTCATTTTCAATCGGGAGGGAGTCTCAGGCTCTGAGCTCCAGTTCCGGGCAAGTCTCTGGGGACCCAAACTCATATGGGAGAAGTGGGACTGTCTGGCATCGGTCGGAACTCGAGGGCAGCTTTCTCTCGGAGGGGCTTGCAGCAATTGCTGGGACACTGAGAAGCAGGGCCTCTGAGAGCAGCCATAACTGCTAGCCCCGCCCTGTTGATCCC
>NW_005363836.1:5285628-5298192 GCF_000412655.1 Myotis brandtii | reverse complement strand
GGCAGCTTTCTCTCTGAGGTTTGCAGCGGTTCCTGGGGTTCTGAGAAGCAGAGCCTCTGGGAACGGGACTGAGGGCAGCCATAACTGCTCCCTCCGCCCGCCCTGTTTGATCCCGCCCCGCCCAAGCCCTGCGCAGAGCCATTTGCCGGATCGCCTCAGGCAAAGGCTAGATTAGCACCTCCCCAGAGGACAGAAGTTTTCCGCGGCAGACACAGCTGATTCACACAGCCAGTCGGCCTGGTGGTCAAATCCCTCTAGTATTAACTACAACAATCAAGGCTCAACTAGAACAAGACTGCGCACAAAGACCACTAGGGGGTGCACCAAGAAAGCATAAAAAATGCGGAGACAAAAAAACATGACAGAAATGGAGGATATAGAGCTAAAAATCGCAATTTTGAGGGCTTGCAAAAATGTGCTAGAAGCTGTCAATAAACTTGAGGAGAGAGTCACGAAAACTAATGAGACCCTCGATGCTATGATAAAGAACCAACTAGAAATTAAGCATACACGGACTGAAATAAAGACTATTATACAGACACCCAATAGCAGACCAGAGGAGCGCAAGAATCAAGTCAAAGATCTGAAATGCGAAGAAGCGAGAAACACCCAACCGGAAAAGCAAAATGAAAAAAGAATCCAAAAATACGAAGATAGTGTAAGGAGCCTTTGGGACAGCTTCAAGCGTACCAACATCCGAATTATAGGGGTGCCAGAAGAAGAGAGAGCGCAAGATATTGAAAACCTGTTTGAAGAAATAATGACAGAAAACTTCCCCTACCTGGTGAAAGAAATAGACTTACAGGTCCAGGAAGTGCAGAGAACCCCAAACAAAAGGAATCCAAAGAGGACCACACCAAGACACATCATAATTAAAATGCCAAGAGCAAAAGACAAAGAGAGAATCTTAAAAGCAGCAAGAGAAAAAAAGTCAGTTACCTATAAGGGAGTACCCATACGACTGTCAGCTGATTTCTCAACAGAAACTTTGCAGGCCAGAAGGGAGTGGCAAGAAATATTCAAAGTGATGAATAGCAAGAACCTACAACCAAGATTACTTTATCCAGCAAAGCTATCATTCAGAATTGAAGGTCAGATAAAGAGCTTCACAGATAAGGAAAAGCTAAAGGAGTTCATCACCACCAAACCAGTATTATATGAAATGCTGAAAGGTATCCTTTAAGAAGAGGAAGAAGAAGAAAAAGGTAAAGATACAAATTATGAACAACAAATACACATCTATCAACAAGTGAATCTGAAAATCAAGTGAATAATCTGATGAACAGAATGAACTGGTAATTATAATAGAATCAGGGGCATAGAAAGGGAGTGGACTGACTATTCTTGGGGGGGAAAGGGGTGAGGGGGATGCGGGAAGAGACTGGACAAAAATCGTGCACCTATGGATGAGGACAGTGGGTGGGGAGTGAGGGAGGAGGGTGGAGTGGGAACTGGGTGGAGGGGAGTTATGGGGGGAAAAAGAGGAACAAATGTAATAATCTGAACAATAAAGATTTAACTAATCAAAAAAAATAAAGTCTATTTTGTCTGATAAAAAAAAAAAAAGACTTAGTCTTTTCATCTGGATGGACCTCCTGTTAGGTCTTCTCATGGCTTAGCAGTATGAAGTTGTACTCTATAATGATTAGAACCATTTGAGGAAACTTTTAGGATTTATGTTGTCTGTGCCCAAACCCAGATCAAATCAGAATTTCTGAAGTAGAACCTTAGCACTGGTATATCTTAAAGTTCCCTAGATAATTCTAGTGTATAACCAAGTTGACAACACTACTCTAATAACACATGTACTTCACCAGTTAAAGAAAGACAAATACCATATGATCTCACTTACATGTGGAATCTAGTGAACAAAATAGTAAAAGAGGCATGAATACATGGAACACACTATCACTTCTCAGAGGGGAGGAGGAAAAGGGTGACTAGGTGAAAGAAGGTGAAGAGATTAGCCAAAGAACATATATGCATAACCTACATAACCTATAGACAGACAACAGTGTGGTGATGGTCAGAGAGAAGGGGAGCAGAGGCTGGGTGGAGGTGGGCATCTGTAATAGTGTCAACAATGAAAATAAAGTTAAAAAAACAAATGTATGATCTGTCTAAAATTAAAAACATATACAGGTTCACTGTTGTAAGAAATAATGTGTGCCCTACACATATTAAAGTGTATATATAGTTGTAATAATGAAATGGGAACAAAAATATTTTCCTCAGATGAAAATGCTTTAGAAAAAATATAAGGGTCATATAAATTTAAGATATAGTTTATTAATTTAAATAAAAATCCTACTTGAACTCATCCAATGATTAACATTACAAAATTAAAATGTTTCCCTTTTCTTCAGACGCAGCTAAATCTAGGAAGACGTCCAATTATTTCAGATTGGTTCGACTACATACCTTCAACGAGATACAGGGATCCATGTGAACTATTACATCTTTGCAGAATAACCATCAGGTCTCAACTACTGACCAACAACATGCTCCCAAATGGGATATTCTCACTTCCAATTCCTGTTCGTCTCCAGAATTACCTGAATTTAGAAAGTTAACACGTGTTTTTTCTGAGTTCTTCAAGGATACTCACCATTGTATGGCTTAGAAGTTAATAAACTATTAACTTCATGCAAATTTTGATTGCATTAAATATTCACATGACACCCTAAATGAGACAATTTTAAACCAACATATAGCTCTTCCCATTACCTTTCTATACTGTGGAAGAAATATAGGCATTTTACTTACATATTTTATATTTACCCTTTTAGTCCACTCTTAACGGTTGTCTTACCTTAGAGCATTCTTGCTACTTGTGGAAATTTTGATCATGTTAATGTTCTGAATTCTCAAGCTCTTCTTATTAGCATGTAGTAAGCAAGATAAATAGTACTTTTATATTATGCAATCATATTAACACATATTTATTTACTAAGTTATTTTGCAACTAAAATATTATAGTTGGCAGTAGGGAATAATCAAGGAAATTAAGATGTAATGCCTTCTTTGAGAAGAAATTCTAATTCTGTGGCAGCCATAGTTGCAAATATAAAGAATTAGTCAACTAAAGGGTAGCAGTTGGAAGTAGAATGACAGAAATGGATTACATTTTTAAATAACTTGCCTTAAATTACAATATGGGGCTTTGGTGGTTTGGTATATAATATATTTAAATACTAGCTCAGTAGTATTTTTTAATATATATTTATTGATTTCAGAGAGGAAGGGAGAAGGAGAAGGAGATAGAAACATCATTGATGAGATTGGCTGACTCCTGCACACCCCCTACTGGGGATCGAGCCTGCAACCTGGGCATGTATTCTTGATTAGAATCGAACCCAAGACCCTTCAGTTCGTAGGCTGATGCTCTAAAACTCACTCAAGAAGATTAAAAATACTGGCCAGGGCAGTATTTTTAATCTATACTAATAATAGAGGAATATGCAAATTGGCCAGGACACCATCATGTAATGACCAACCAGGATGGGGACAGGGCCATGGCCGAGAGCTCTTTGGGACTCGAAGGGCGCAGAGAGGAAGGGAGAGAAGATAGGCACTTAGGGGGATGAGGCCAGGAGGGAGCGCAGATAGGGAGTTAGGGGAATCAGGCCAGGAGGGGAGCGCAGATAGGCAGTTAGGGGGATCAGGCAGGCAGGCAGGTGAGCAGTTAGGAGCCAATGGTTCGTGATCCTGGATTGGAGAGGGTGCAGGCCGGGCTGAGGGACCCCCATACCCCCGTGCATGAATTTTGTGCACCAGGCCTCTAGTTGAGATATAATTGTCAAATATCATAAGTTTCCAGTGTACATAATGATTCAATATATGCATATATTCCAAAATGATCACCACACATGGTTACAATATTTTTCATGTGATGATAACATTTAAGATCTATTCTCTTGCTCTGGCCAGGTAGCTCAGTTGGTTGGAGCATCATCCCATACACCAAAAGGTTGCGGGTTCAATTCAGGGCACATGCAGATTTGATCCCTGACCAGGGTGTGTATGGGAGGAAACCAGTCAATGTTTCTCTCTCTCTCCCCACCCCTTCCTTCTCTAAAATCAATAAACAAATCCTCAGGTGAGGATTAAAAATATCTATACTAATAAAAGAATAATATGCTAATTAGACCAGGAGACCTTCTGGACATCCTTCTGGACAAAGCCATGGTGGCGGGGCCAAGGCAGAGGCAGTTAGGGATGGTCAGGCCAGGAGAGGAGGGAAGTGGGGGGTGATCAGGCCAGCGGGAGGGGGGGGAGTTGGGGGTGAGCAGGTGGGCAGGGGGGCCAGTTGGGGGTGAGCAGACCAGCAGGGGGACAGTTAGGGGTGAGCAGGCCAGCAAGGGGGGGCAGTTGGGTGCAAAAAGGCTGGCAGGGGGGGCAGTTGGGGGCAAGCAGGCTGGCAGGCAGAGTGGTTAGGAGCAATCAGGCAGGCAGGCAGGTGAGCAGTTAGGAGCCAGCAGTCCTGGATTGCGAGAGGGATGTCCAACTTCTGGTTTAGGCCCAATCCCACAGGAATCAGGCCTAAACCGGCAGTCGGACATCCCCCGAGGGGTCCCAGATTGGAGAGGGTGCAGGCCGGGCTGAGGGACAACCCCACCCCTTTGCACAAACTTCATGCACCAAGCCACTAGTAGTAGTAAAATAAAAAATCTATTCTCTTAGCAACTTTCAAGTATACAATAGAGTATTATTAACTTCTTTATTTTATAAGTGGAAGTTTGTGCCTTTTGACCACTTTCACACATTTCACCCACCCCTAAATTATATACATTTTGATGCAAAAAGATAATTTTGATCCAACATTACATTAAATTGAAAACATTATTAGTTAAATATATATGTTCTTTGCTTACAAAGAATCCTATCTTTTAAAAAACTGGAATTTATTCAACTACAACTTTTTAGCCCCTTTCTAATATTTAGAATACTAGACTTTTCTCTATTAAACTCTGAGGTCAAACCATGACAACACAAATACGAGAATTGGTAGAGAATTCTCCGTGTTTCTCTCATTTTTCTGCCTGTCCTATGAGCAAAGACACTGGCCACCTCATTCCTTTTTGGGTTTTTTTTCCCAGTCCTTAAAACAGGCTCTTTAATAACATTTATGTCTTCATTGAAGAGCTTCGCTTTTCCCACCCAGCACGGGACTGGGGCCAGCACCTGCAGGGAAGCAGGGTCCCCTGGACGATGGACACGATGGCGGTTGCAAGGCGGGTCTGGTGGCATCAGGGCCTTGGCGCTGGGCTAGTAGGAGTACTGGTTCTCCACCGTGTGCGTGTGGCGTGTGTGCGGCTGCGGGATCCCTTGCCGGGCGCAGCCTCAGGGGGCTCCTCTGCACCACTCGCCTCCAGCAGCCGCTTGATGCTGTACCTGCGGCTGCGAGTGCTCACTGACTACCTTTTTAAGGATGTTTGTATAGTGAGCAGCATTGAAAGGTAGAGACAGTGTCTCCCTATGAGCAGAGGGTAGGTTGCTCAGTGTCTCCTAAGGAAAAGGTAATGTCTTCCCAGGGGGAAAAGGTAGAGAATGTTTGCTTAAAGCTCATTAGAAAAGACTGGAGTTTCCCAAGCTTGGGGTTCCTTAGCTGTAACACAAATCCATTGTGAGCACATCTATATGGACCATTCCATGTTTCAGAGGATGGGGATGCATGGAACCAACACAAACATGCCACCCAGCTGCATGCTCAGCCACTAGTAATCAAGTCTTTTGTTTTTGACCCAGGACTTTTTTGTCTTCTGACAACAAACATCAAACTATGGTAGGCTAAACTGCTAGTCTGCAAGTAAGGGAAAAACCTTGGACCCTTTATAGTTTTTTTCTTTTACATTGAGATATAATGACATATGATATTACAGTAGTCCCGCCTCATCTACAGTTTCACTTTCCATGGTTTCAGTTACCCACAGTCAACTGTAGACTGAAATATTAAATGGTAAATTGCAGAAATAAATAATTTGTAAGCTTAAAAACTGCATGCCATTCTGAGTAGCATGAGAAAGCTTGTGCTATCCTGCTCCATCTTGCCTGGGATGTGAATCATCCCTTTGTCCAGCATATCCAGACTGTAGGAGCTTCCTGCCTGTTAGTCACATGGTCACTGTCTGATCTGATAACCAACTGTGGTATCCCAGTGTCTATGTTCAAAGACCCTTATTTTACTTAATAATGGCCCCAAAGTGCAAGAATAGTGATGCTGGCAATTCACATATGTCAAAGAGAAGCTGTCAAGTACCTCCTTCAAGGGAAACGGTATGTATAGGAAAAAGCATAGTATACATAGGGTTTAGGACTATCCACAGTTTCATACATCTTCTAGGGACCTTGGAACACATATCCTACAGGTAAGAAGAGGCTACTATATATTCATTTTATATATAAAACAACATGATTCAATATATGTATATATTGCAAAATGATGACTACAATAAGTCAACATCTGTCACCATACATAGCAAGGCAGTCATGGTCCCCCCCCCTTTTTTTTTTAAATACATTTTTATTTCAAAGAGGAAGGGAGAGGAAGAGAAAGATGGAAACATCAATAATGAAAGAGAATCATTGATTGGCTGCCTCCTGCACACCCCTACTGGGAATCGAACCATGACCTCCTGGTTCATAGGTCGATGCTCAACCACTGAGCACACGAGCCGGGCCTATCACAGTTCTTGACAATGAGATTCTGTTCCCCACCTCATCACTATGTATTTGAGGATACATTTTGATAGATTATATCAGATAGTATCCATTCTTACTGTTTACTTCAATCTGAGAACCATCAAAAACTTTGACAATTCATAGGTAAAGAGTATTTATTTTGATTTTATAGTAAGATTAAAAAAAACACAACTATATGATTTAGCCCTGGCCAGTATGGCTCAGTTGGAGCATCATTCTGTGCACTAAAGGGTCTTGGGTTCAATTCCCAGTCAGGGCACATATCCAGGTTTCGGGTTCGATACCTAGTCAGGGAGTGTATGGGAGGCAACTGATAGATGTTTCTCTCTCACATCAATGATTCTCTCGGTTTCCCTCTCCCTTCCTTCCTGTCTAAAAATCAATAAAAAACACATACTCGGGTGAGGATTACAAAAAACAAAACTATATGATTTAAGTTTCTAAAGAACAGCATGGAAACAGCAAAGTGGCAAAATAACTAGGTTACTTGCTTTTCCTTTCTTTCCATTTTCATTCCTGTGAGGTACAAATGCATTATTGGACTGAATTTATATACTGAATTGAACTATACTTAATTATAATGTTGCATATTTTAAGCTCATAAATAAGTATATAGAAGTTCATAGTACACACTGTATATTAACATTTGAATATTTTTAATAGTAGCATAAACATAATTATATATAACTAGAGGCCCGGTGTATGAAATTCGTGCATGAGGGGGTGTCCCTCAGCCTGGCCTGCACCCTCTCACAATCCGCGACCCCTCAGGGGATGTCTGACTGCCGGTTTAAACTGGCAGTCGGACATCCCTCTCGCAATCCGGGACCACTGGCTCCTAAACGCTCCCCTGCTTGATCGCCCCAACCCCTCTGTCTGCCTGCCTGATTGCCCCTAACCACTCGCCTGCCTGCCTGATCACCCCTAACCACTAGCCTGCCTGATTGCCCCTAACTGCTCGCCTGCCTGCCTGGTCACCCTAACCTCTGCCTTGGCCCCTGCCACAGCAGCTTCGTCCAGAATGATGTCTGGAAGGTCGTTCAGCTGTCCGGTCTAATTAGCATATTATGCTTTAATTATTATAGATTTACCAAACATCATGGTGATAGATGGTATAGCAAGGAATTATTCAACTGAGAAATGTACTAAACCTGGCCCTCTGACATTTTATTATATGTTTAGCCCAACAGTCATGATACACACCTCTAAGCACAGTACTAACTCAATAACTTTTTAATCTAATTCAGATAGTTAAAAATGTGCTAATATGAAAGAAGTATTAAAAATACACTTAGTCTAGCTTATAAAGAAACACTAGAGTGCTGATTCAGGTAAAGTCATTTGTTTGGGAAAATATTTCAGCAAATCATTTTACATTTATTCTCTGATTTCCATTTGTTTTTTTCCATTCCTCCTTTTCTTACATCTTCAACAGTAAAGGGAACTTAATGAATTTGGTCTAGTCATCACCTTTACTGAACATGTCTCATATCTATGTTAGAGGATGGGCAATAAGCAACACCTAAATTTCTAGAGCTTCTCATTGGAATTCTTATTACTTCCCTATTTCTCAGCATGGTTGAGGGCTCAACACCCATAATCACATTTAATCCTTCCCTTAGTTTGGCAGGGCTGCCATAACAAAGTAACACAAACAGGATGGCTTAAAATAACAGAAATGAATTGTCTCAGAGTTTTGGAAACTAGAATCAAGTTTCCAGCAGAGCTATGCTCCCTATGAAACCTGTAGGGGAATCCTTCCTTGCCTCTTTCTAGCTTCTAGTAGTTTTCTAAGAACCCTAGTGTCACTCCAATCTTCTGTAATCACATGGCAATCTTCTTATAAGGACAGTAGTCATATTCAATTAGGGGCACACCCTACTAGTATAACCTTATCTTAACTAATTACATTTGAAATTATCCTATTTCCAAATAAGGTCACATTCTGAGGTACAGAGGGTTAGGACTTCAGGTATCTTTTTTGGGGTGTGTGGGGGGGGGAGGGGGCGGCAATTCAACCCATAATACCTCCCTTCAGCAAAAAAGTGATGAGTCACTAATCTTGTTAATCTTTCACTAAATCTCCTTAGTAGCTTGCAAATCAGTATCTTTTCTCTTCCAGGAGTCACTCTACTCTCTCCATTTTTCTCTTCTCCTCCCCTCATCCCCACAATTCTGTTCTACTCTCACTGCTTCTACCTTTAATGGTCAACTCTCTACTGGACTACCAAAATAGTCTCTTAAACAATCTGGTCTCCTTTACTATGGTTTCAATCACCCTTCCCCAAATCATTCATGCTATCACTCAGATGATCTTTCTAAAATGGAAATCTAATCATGCTATCCCTCCACTACCACCACCATCGCCCTCTCCCACCCTGTGAGAACAAACACTCCTTAAAACTCTTCAGGGGTGTATAGGAGAAATTTATATTAAGCACCTAGATTCATCTTTTTGCTGCTCTATTTTGCTGCTCTCTCATACACATTCTAACCCCAGCTAAACCAAGCTGCTTACTGTTTCATATTTCTTTGCTTTTACATATGCTGATCCTTCTAAAATGCTTTTCTCTTCCTAAATATCTGGTATACTTTACTATCTTTTAAACTCCCTTGACCCACAAACAACTGTATACTTTTTTGTGCCACTACCCTTTTTAATATGTTCCTCTATAATTGTACTTACTACATGGTGTTTCAACTCTAATATATATATTTGCTCTTTACTACTCCTGAAATATCTACCTCAAGGTCAGACATCTTTTGTACTCCTAGCACCTAGTATGTTATCTGTTCTATACTAAATTAAATCTTTAAAAAACTGACTATACCTAGTACAGAGAACATGTGGGATAACTGGAACTCTCTCTACATGGCTGATCATAATACAAAATAGTAAAGCCACTCTGGAAAATAATTTAGCTGCTTTTTATGAAGTTAAATATATACTTATGACATGCTGGACCTATTTTACTCCTATTTAACTGAGATAAATTAAAACAACACTCACACAAACATCTGTACATGCATGTCTGTAACAGTTTTATTCATAATTACAAAAAACTGGAAACCCCAAATGTCCTTCAAAGAGTGAATTGGTAAACTGTGGTGATACAAACAATGAAATACTAATCAGCAATAAAAAGGCACAACAAGAAGGATACATTCTAAAACACATGCTGAGTAAAATAAGCCAGTCTCAAAGGTTACATGCTATATGATTCCATTTGTTCGACATTCCAGGAAAAAATATATAGGGAAGGATTACTTAATCATTCCCTGTAATAGGGGTCAAGGAAGGAATTGACTATGAAGGGATAATACTAAGGGAGTCATTTGGGGGTGATGGAACTGTTCTCTGTCCTGATTGTGGTAGTGGTTCCAAAAATCCATAAATGTGTACCATTTAACCAAAACTGTATATCATAAATTAATTTTACAGTATATAAATTTTAAAATAAACAAATGCATTGCTTCCTAAGCATAAGCATAAGCTGCCCTTTCCCTCCCCTCCCACATATCTTACCCCTAGCCTTAAAAAAGATGACTTCATGTGAGGAGAAAAGTGGAACAGACTAAAAGAATGCCTTTGAGATGGAAATTAAAGGAATTTGCTACAACATTATGGACAGTTATCTTAAAAAGCTGGATTATGAGATAATGATTTATAATTTTAGAGAAAGGCAAAGGCGAAGAGGCCTAAAGAGGAGAGCAAATAGACCTTAAATTTTTTTTTAAATGGCTTGTCTTCCTAGTATTCACCTCTTTCTATAGTACCATGACATAATAATTATATCTTCGTGTACTTTGCTTTTTTTATGTTTCTGTTACACACAAAAAGATTAAAAAAGTAATTTAATTTTAAGAAGATACAAATTTTTTCAGAATTCCAAATCTAAAATGAAAGAAATTAATCAGCTGCACATCAAAAGCTCTAAATGATGAAAAATTTCTTAAAAGTCTGGTTGAATCTAATATTGGGATTAAATCTAAAGGAAAACTAATACAATTAAGGAAATGATATTCAGTATATTTAATACTTTGCACCTGTCTCTGCATGCCTGTTTCTCTTCCATGCCTGCTCCCCTCTGCCTTTTATTGCTTCCTCCCTTTTCTTCCCTATCCTCCCAAACAATATGCATGCCCTCTTCCTCCCCAGTGCCTCCTAGAAATTTGCCACAAGCTTAAATTATCTAACTGGTTTTAGGAATTATTGCATAAAATATTCTTCATTTCAAAGGCCATGAATTAAAATATAGCTAGTAGTCAAATTCAAATACTGTGGTACTCTCTTCCTAAAACAGGACAATGGGGAATATAAGTAGTATAAGAGAATATCCTATATAATAGAAGGCTAAGCCCTGACTGGTTTGGCTCAGTTGATAGAGCGTCGGCCTGCGGACTCAAGGGTCCCGGGTTCAATTCCCGTCAGGGGCATGTGCCTTGGTTGTGGGCACATCCCCAGTGGGGTGTGCAGTCCCCAGTGGGGGGCGTGCAGGAGACAGCTGATCGATGTTTCTCTCTCATCGATGTTTCTAACTCTCTGTCCCTCTCCCTTCTTCTCTGTAAAAAATCAATAAAATAAATTTTTTTTAAAAAAGGCTAATATGCAAATCGACTGAACAGTGGAATAACTGGTCATTATGACGTGCACTGACCCCCAGGGGGCAGACGCTCAATGCAGGAGTTGCCCCCTGGTGGTCAGTGCACTCCCATAGGGGAAGCGCTTTTCAGCCAGAAGCCCTGAGCCGGGGAGCAGGCCTAAGCTGTCAGTCAGACGTCTCCAGAAAGCTCCTGGACTACGAGAGGGCGCAGGCTGGGCTGAGAGACCCCCACCCCCCAAGTGCAGGAATATTAAACTAGGGCCTGGTGCATGAAATTCCTGCACGGGTAGGGTCCCTAGGCTGGGCCAGCAATCAGGGCCGATCTGTGGGGCAACCAGGGGGGCGATCGGGGGGTCCCCACTGGCACCAGCCTTGGCTGGCCAGGGCCTGTGGGCTGGGGGCAGCTTCTGCATTGAGCGAATGCTCCCTGGTGGTCAGTGAGCATCATAGTCACCAGTCGTTCCACTGGTCATTCCACCATTCAGTCAATTTGCATATTAAGCTTTTATTATGTAGGATATCAAATGTAAATACTAACACTAACTTAACATTTACTCTTCCAACAGTATGTGTGTAATTTGAATTATAACTTTTTCAATATATCTTGTTACTAATATGTACTTAGAATACTGAAAAAGTTTAATAAAGTCAAACATATTAATAATAAATTTATAAGGCAAAATATGTGTATGCCAACAAAAATAGGGCCCTAACCAGTCTGAATAATTTTTTGGCCAAATTACTATTAATTCTGAAGACTACTGAATGTATACCCTGAGTTCCAGAAACTTAATTGTCCAAGAAAAAAATAACTTCTCTATCTTAGGCCTCTGGGCTGAGATTATGGGCTGAGATTATATAAATAAGTCATTTACTGTAATGGAACTGTAACAATAAGGTGTTTGAGAAGACAGCAGCTCTTTACAGTTACTGAACAACTGACGGTCTTCCATTTTATTTTGTCCATTTATGAAACAACAATGACCTGTGGGTAAATTCTAAAATGGTGGTGTAAGTCACACGCCTATGGAAAAATAGTTCTATAAAATGTTCTCTGTGAAGCAAGAAATGAGGTAAAGAAATTGATATTATGTCCTAACTGGTTTGGCTCAGTGGATAGAGTGTTGGCCTGCGGACTGAAAGGTCCCAGGTTCGATTCCGGTCAAGGGCATGTACCTTGGTTGCAGGCACATCCCCAGTGGGGAGTGTGCAGGAGGCAGCTGATCGATGTTTCTAACTCTCTATCCCTCTCCCTTCC
>NW_005363836.1:5281635-5285443 GCF_000412655.1 Myotis brandtii | reverse complement strand
AAAATATTTTTTTAAAAAAAAGAAATTGATATTACTTTTCTGTAGCCTTGGTTAACTCACCTAAAATGGCCAAAAATGAAAATATGAAAAAGAAGAGAGGTTGGTGAGTACAAAATGGCACACCTGGCTATTGGGAAACACTCCCTGCATTACACATACCTATGTGTTTATTTTCACAAATATAAACTATACTGAATATCAAAAAGAATACTTTAAAATTCCCAATATCATTCTAACTAATTTCAGAAGCATCCAGTGTTAGAATTTTGGATACTAAGTAAAAACTTATTGAGATATAAGGTATTATTGTTTTAGAGTAGAGTGTAAAAAACTCACATAAGTTTCCAGACATAAAAAGAAACTTGTTTTTTTTTAAACTAAGATATTTATAATAACATCTTAAACCATAACTTTACCAATAAACTTAAAATAATAATGTAAGTTTTCATAAATGAAAAAAAAAGTATCATCTCATACTTTTTCCCCCTAAAAATCAATCCTTCAAATTGTTCTCATTGTTAGGTAAAAATAACAAATATTTTCTTAAACAGAATATATAGAGAATGATAATTCTAAGGTTAATATAAAGTAATTGTCACCTAAAATATAAAATTATAAAAATATCTTCTTTTGCTCTTGGGAAAAATGAATTCTATAAGATGTGAATTGTTATTCTTCTTCAGTCCTTCCTGAAACTTGCTCAGCCTTGGGAAACTCTGCTTCGTACTTCTTTTTGAGATTACTTAAATATGTTCGTAAACTGTCTGGATCCAACCGAGAGTTTCGAGCAGTTTGAACTAGCCTAGTAGCTAGATGGTACACCGCTCTCTGTCTCTCCATCTCAGGAGTACTTCTTTGATATTGCTATCATTGAAAAAATACATATATATAATTTAAAATATGACTACCATGATTCTAATATTAAAATTTATTAATCTTCTATATCTTTTAATAGAAATATAGAATTCATGGGTTAGCAAATCCCTTCAGCTAAATCAATTCCATCCAACTGGCAAGAATATATGAGAAGAAATAAAGATATATTATTTTGGAGAATAAAAGTTCTCAAGAGTATTTACAACTTTATGACAGATCCTTATAACCTTGAAAATCACTTTTCAATTAAAAGAAAAATCTGCTAAGTAGGTCAACTATCTCAACACAATACCAGAAAGCAATAGAAAATCCACCAGAGTTATGTTCTACAAACACTTTCTCATTAAAAAGGTATGGAAAAAGAGCACTGCTCATTGCTATTCAGTATTCATAATTTTAATTGTCACCCAAGAGTACCACTCTGCTATCTCCTATATTAATCCCCCAACAGATAAGCTGGTGGAAAGAATGGGTCATCAATAAACTGCTTGTCCCTCAAGAGAGTTCATACATAGAAACTGCTAGAGCCTAAGAGAAAATACTGCCTGAAAGGCAAATTACAATTTAAAAATAAGCAACATAATTAGCTACTTAAAATTATGCCTTGATTTTCAACAAACTATTTAAGGATACCCAAGAAATAATGTTTATAATGGCAATTTTTGAATTCTTTGTAAGATCATTATATATTCAGTCCTTGAATAATACTTCAGGGTTGGAGGTACAGCTAGAAAATTCTTCATTCACTTCTTGCCTGACCTAGATAGGGGAACCAGCATTTTCAATGTTAACTGTGTATGCAAAGTCTTAGTGAGTTTCTTTTTACTAAGGGAAATAAAATCCCTCAACTCTTTCCTAATAGCAAGCAATTCCAGATATTATTCTACTTTCACTATAGGAAAAATAAATATGATTTTGTGAGTAGAATAAGATTATCATATATTTACCCATGTACCTATTTAATACATTGATCAACTATCAGTTTATTATTTAAATAAAAAATAGTTATTGAATATCCATTGTTATCTATATTCTGAGCCCCATACCTTGTATTTACTAGTATATCTATAGGAAATACAAAAATGTCTACCTGATATGATAATGAACTCAAGATCAGTCTTATAATGTAAAAGACATATTTATAAGCAACTAATGATGTAATTATGATGAGTCCCATTAGAGAATACAAAATGCTCAAATGAAGAAGAGCTCAGATAAAGAAAAGTGTGAATATGATAGGGTATTTGGAATCAATCTTGATAGACAAGAAAAGCTTAGAAGGAAGGATATTCTGGACAAAGGAAACACCTAGAGAAGACACATTAAAAGCATGGTACAGTTATATAATCTTATTACCCAATGTCAACCCAATAAATCAATAAATTTAACTTTAAAATATTTATAAATACGAGAGAGAGAGAGAGAGAGAGAGAGAGAGAGAGAGAGAGAGAGAGAGAGAGGAAGGAAGGAAGGAAGGAAGGAAGGAAGTTAGTTAGTTATACAATCAGGTCAGAACAACAAAATGACAATTAAATATGGCAGAAATGTAGGTTATATAGTTAAGTAATGTTGTGTTAGGCTGGGGTAGTTAAGCACTGATCTTTATTATTTCCTTCCTTCTGCTTATGCTGGGCTTTTCTTGTTGCTCTCTTTCTAACTCTTTGAGTTGTAGGGTTAGATAATTTATTGCCATTGTTTCTTGTTTTTTGAGGTAGGCCTGTACAGCTATGAACTTCTCTCTGAAGACTGCTTTCACTGTGTCCCATAGATTTTGGATTGTTGCATTTTCATTGTCATTTGTTGCCAGGATGCTTTTTATTTCTTCTTTGATCTCTTTGGTAACCCAATCATTGTTTAAAAGCATGCTATTCAGCCTCCAGGTGTTTGATTTTTTTATTGTTTTTATTACAGTTGATTTTTAGTTTTATGCCATTGTGATCTGAGAAGATGCTTGATATGATTTCTATCTTCTTGAATTTGAAGAGACTTTGCCTGTTCCCCAATATGTGGTCTATCTTTGAAAATGAACCATGAGCTCTTGAGAAGAATGCATATTCTGTGGCTTTGGGGTGAAATGCTCTGAAGATGTCAATTAATTCCATCTGATCTAGTGAGTCATTTAGGATCCCATGTGCACTTGAGAAGAATGTATATTCTTTAGTTTTGGGGTGGAATGTTCTAAAGATGTCAATTAAGTCCATCTGATCTAGTGATTCATTTAAGATTGATGTTTCTTTGCTGATTTTTTGTCTAGAGGATTTATCCATTGATGTTAATGAGGTATTAAAGTCTCCTACTATTATAGTGTTGCTGTCAATTTCTCCCCTGATATCTTCCATAAGTTTTTTTATGTATTTGGGTGCTCCTGTATTTGGGTGCATATATGTTTATCAGAGTTGTATCTTCTTGTTGAATTGCTCCCTTTAGTATTATGAAGTGGCCTTCCTTATCTCTTGTTATGGCCTACACTTTGAGGTCTAATTTGTCGGATATAAGAATTACTACCCCAGCTTTTTTTCATTTCCATTCACTTGAAAAACCTTTTTCCATCCCTTCACTATCAGACTGTGTGAGTCCTTTGTTCTGAGGTGGGTTTCCTGTAGACAGCAGATATATGGATCATGGTTTCTTATCCACTCAGCTACCTTATGTCTTTTTTGAGGGGCATTTAATCCATTTACATTTAAAGTTATTATTGATAGGTACTTGTTTGTCGCCATTTTATTCTTTATGCCTGTGTTCCTTCTCCCCTTCCTATTTGTTCTTTTTACAGCTGACCCTTTAGCATTTCTTTTTTTAAAAAAATACATTTTATTGATTTTTTTACAGAGAGGAAGGGAGAGGGATAAAGAGTTAGAAACATCGATGAGAGAGAAACATCAATTCAGCTGCCTCCTGCACACTCCCCACTGGGGATGTGCCCACAACCAAG
>NW_005363836.1:5278923-5281332 GCF_000412655.1 Myotis brandtii | reverse complement strand
GAAGTTTTCTGTCATTATTTCTTCAAACAGGTTTTCTATACCTTGCTCAGTTTCCTCTCCTTCTGGCACCCCTATTATGCAAATGTTGTTTCGGTGCATGTTGGCTCAAAGTTCCCTTAGGCTCTCCTCCTGTTTTTTAAGTTTTTTTTCTAGATGCTGCTCTGCTTGGGTATTTTTTCCTACCTTGCCTTCTAGCTCACTGATGTGGTCCTCTGCTTCTTCTAGTCTACTGTTGATGCTTTCTATTGAGTTCTTTATTGCAGCAATGTCATTTTTCATTTCTTCTTGGTTCTTCTTCATTTGCTCTTGGTTTTTACACATATTGTTTAATTTGTCTTCCATCCTTTTCAGCAACCTTACAACTATTGCTCTGAATTCCTTCTCTTTCATATTGCTTGCCTCCATTTCACTTACTTCCTTTTCTGGTGATTCTTCCTTTTCTTTCTTATGTGGGCTGTTTTTTTGTCTCCCTATGATCGCTCCTCTCAGGGTTTCTGGTTATGTAGCTCTCTCTCTCCTGCATTGACTTAAAGGCACAAAATACAACACAACGAGACACAACGCACAGGGCACCAAACACAAATGTATTCACAATACTAATACCCCTAAATAAAGGTGACCACCAGAGAAAAGAGAATTAGGGAATAGAGATGAGTGCAAAAATGATATTGAGAAAAGGAAAAAATGTAAGAGAAAAGAGGGGAAAAAAGGGAAAAAAATATGTATATGAGGGAAAATGCCAATAAAACAACTAATCCAAAAAATGCAAACAACAAACACCCAGATGAATCTGAGGAGGAAGAGCTTATTTCCAGGAGGTAAGGTCAAGAAATTGATTGAATGGGGAAATACTCACAATTCAGTATAGAGGAGTTAGAAAGAGAATGGCTGTATAAGAAGAAAAGTTAAAAACTAAATAATGTATTTGTTTACTATTGGAAAAGGAGGATAGAGAGTAGATAGGCCTGAGTTGGTGATTGGAAATAGTTAAGCTATTAGTAGAAGAAGAGAACAAGTGAGGAGAGGAAAACCAGAAGCAAAAAAACACACAAAAAAACTAACCAATCATCAAACAAACAACAACAAGACAGAAAGAAAGAAAAAGGAAAAAAAGAAAAAGAATTTAGATAGTGAAGAAAGTGAAGAGAGAAGTGTGTATGGGTTTGGAGCAGGGGAGAGGAAATTAGATGTGTGAGTAAGATCAATTTTTAACAGGGAGTAAAAAGAAAGGGTAGAGAAAAACTAAAGCAGGAACAGGGTAAGAGAAACAAGACAAAAAAAGGGGAAAAGTGATAAAGAGAGTGTTGGCATAAAGGAGAAATTGAGATAGAGTAAAATAATGTTAAAGGGAAAATCAAAATAGAATGCATAACACTAATCCTAAAATAAAATAAAATAAAATAAAGAAAAAATAACATAAAATAAAACTTTTTGAAAAGGGTAAAATAATAGTATTAATACTTAATACTAACAGTTAAAAATAAAAATATAATAAAAGTAAGGTAAAATAGAGTGAGAGAAAAAAATGTGTTTCTTAAGTAAAAGATAAAAAATAAAAATGTGAAGTAGTGAAGGTGGTTCACTTTCTCCACTGTTCTGCTTGGCACGTCTTTTTCCTTGCAGGTAGTCAGCACAGTATTGAAGTTCCCTGGTGTCGTAAGCCACACCCTATTTTCAAGCAGGCGGATCTCTCTGCTCTCTTTGGTTCTCAGTCTTTTTTTAGTTGTGTTTATAATTTCTGCTACAGCCCCTGGGTGGCAGTGTTTCTGTCTTAATATCCTGGCCTAAAAGGCCTCTCTACTCTGGCTCTGCACATGACTCTGTGCACCACCCTGCGCAGCCGGTACAGTACTTCAGGCTGCCTTTCTGGGTCCAATCCAGCTGTGGGTTAATATCTAGAATCCCCTTCTGCCAGCAGCCCTGTGGACCCCCTTCCACATTCGAGGGCTACACTGATCCCAACAGCCACAAATTTTAGGGGGCAGTCTTTCTCTGAGGCTCTAGTTCCTACTGCGCGTGTTTCTCCCTCTAGCCTGGATAGTGTAAGGAGCCTCTGGGACAACTTCAAGCGTACCAACATTTGAATTATGGGGGTGCCAGAAGAGGAAAGAGAGCAAGATACTGAAAACCTATTTGAAGAAATAATGACAGAAAACTTCCCCTACCTGGTGAAAGAAATAGACTTATAAGTCCAGGAAGCGCAGAGAACCCCAAACAAGAGGAATCCAAAGAGGACCACACCAAGACACATCATAATTAAAAAGCCAAGAGCAAAAGACAAAGAGAGAATCTTAAAAGCAACAAGAGAAAAAAAGTCAGTTACCTACAAGGGAGTACCCATACGATTGTCAGCTGATTTCTCAACAGAAATTATGCAGGCCAGAAGGGAGTGGCAAGGAATATTCAAAG
>NW_005363836.1:5258820-5278476 GCF_000412655.1 Myotis brandtii | reverse complement strand
AGATGGTGGGGTGGGAACCGGATGGAGGGGAGCTATGGGGGAAAAAAAAAGGAACAACTGTACTAATCTGAACAATAAAGATTTAATTTTAAAAAAATAAAATAAAGGAAAAGGCTATAATGAACAAAACCCAAAATGTTTTGAGAAGTAAAGAGGATTCTTTTAAATATTTTAATTATTATATACTTAAATCCAAGGCCATTATAAACATATACACTAGAAGTATCCTTAAATTTGAAAAACAATTCTTATTGCTAAAAAGTTTCTTACCAAAATTTGTCTGGTAATTTGAGTTGTGATTTCTTTGGCATCCAAGACAATTGATGGTGGGAGTGATGACACCTCTGCAGCTTTTAATCCTAAAATTATAAGCAATGAGGCTTCAATATTATTCTTGCTAGTGTCATTAGGTTTCTTTTAACCAGTATTAATCTTTTCTCAGATATTTAAAATTCCATTCATATACATTTCTGAACTACTAGACAATTCTCAAAATTAAGTTTTCCAAAGTTCAACTTTCCATATTATTATATTTAATTACATATGCAAGACATATTAGATAAAATCCCTGAAGATATTTCTGTGATATAGGAAAACATGTTAGCAAAGGAAAAGAGGCAATTAGAAAATTGAAAAATAGTAATAACATTGACCAGCTACAAATGCAGTTGGTAACAGAAGGTCCAAGTATATATAAGTTTTACAAGGGAAGAGAATGTTTAGTCACAGAGATCACCATACAGCTGAATGTTCCTCTAGCTAGCAGATCAATGAGAGAGGGATTTCTCAGAATATAGAATGGTAGGTGATTACTCTTCATGCAAATTCAAAGTACCAACTAGTAGTCTCACGCTCTCAGACCTTAATTTAACTGTATAAACTAGAGGCCTGACGCACAGAAATTCATGCAAGGGTCTCAGCCCTCGCAGCCCCGGCTGCCACCTTGGCCCTCACAGCAGCCCTGGCTACCACATTGGTCCAGCTGCCTCATGGCCCCGCCCCCCACCCACTGGTCGAAGGTCATCCCGGAAAGTTGTTCTGCTGCCCAGTCTAATTAGCATATTAGCTCTTTATTATATAGGATGCCATATATGCTTTCTACTGTATGCTAAAAAGTTATTGTATTTATTTTTTAGAGGCAATAGAAGCATATAATATTTACTTAGAAGTTAGTAATTGCTAGGCACTATACTAGTTCATATTTGATAATTCATTTAATCTTCACAAGCCCACATATGTGGAAAATTATCCCATTTAATAGATAAAGTTGAGGCTTATAAAGATTAAACATCTGATACAAATTAAGCTATCCATTTGATTTCCAATTTCAAATGGTAAAAAAAAAAAAAAAAAAAAAAAAAAAAGATGCTTTTTTCCCCTCTTACAAGGGTCACATTTACAGCTAACATAATTTTTGGAATGCTGTATAGGTCAATTGAAAATTCTCTGAATCCATGAGATTTCACACATGTCAAAAATAATGTAGAGGGAAAATATGTAATCAAGTTTATGAATATCATATGCTTTGGTAATATACCCCATTTTAAGACTTTAGATTTAATTATCAAGCTCCCAGACTCTGAAGAACACAGAAAAAGAACCCTGTTACTGAAAGAGTGTAAGAAACACATAATTTTCAATTCATTATATAACTTGCAAATATAAACTAAAGTACATTTTCCTAAGTATAGACACTAATACTTCTGGGGCCTTCATGTGTTATAATTCTACAGTTACTGGTTAATATAAGTTTTAAAATGAACATATAAAATAGAAGTTTGACATATAAAACAGTTTTAGAGCATATAAGCACGCAAAAGATTGAGAGGGAAAGTTACTTAGATTGACAGCCAAGTAAAGGGGAGAAGAAGAACATATAGAGTTTCAGTATATAGATAAACTTTCTTTATGTATTACCATAACTTTTTTCTTCTGTGAATCCCTTAGAGAGTTTGTACGTATACAAGATTGCTTCTTTATTTCTTGAGGTATTCTTTACATGTTGAACTTCAAAATGCATGTTTTCTACATTAGGATACATGGCATCTATATGGCATAATTCCAAGAAATGTGTGGCAAACAGTGTGAATGCCTAGAATATACAATAATGAATTTTAATACTTTTTAATGAATGAGAAAGTTCTATTTTAACAACTTTAACATAAAATTTAGCTCTGTTTTCCAAGTAGCTTAGCAGAAATGTAAGAATGAAACTAATAACTTTAAGTCTAACATGGTCAACTCATTTTTAAATGTTTCAAAAATTTATATTCAAGGAAGAACATGTTTATTATGTTTACACATACACAATTATGTTACATTATGGGAAAGAAAACAAATCCAAAAATGAAATCCTAAAAGAAGAGTCTAAAGATATTAAAAAGGTAAAGTTTATCAGAAATAAAGCTATTAACTTCGGTAATCATTTATTAGAGAAGTAATCCATAAACAAAATCATAATATTTCCCTTAACTTTAAAAAAAATACTTTAAAAGTATCTTCCCTCCATATAAATAGTTTGTGAACAATGGAATCAATGGATAGTCTTAGGTATTTGAAATTGCAAAGCTTTTAAGTGTTTTTTGTTTTGTTTTGTTTTTAAATATATTTTATTGATTTTTTACAGAGAGGAAGGGAGAGGGATAGAGAGTTAGACACATCAATGAGAGAGAAACATCGATCAGCTGCCTCCTGCACACCTCCTACTGGGGATGTGCCCGCAACTAAGGTACATGCCCCTGACTGGAATCGAACCTGGGACCCTTCAGTCCTCAGGCCGATGCTCTATCCACTGAGCCAAACCAGTTAGGGCTTAAGTGGTTTTTTTAAAATATATTTTTATTGATTTCAGAGAGGAAGGAAGAGGGAGAGATAGAAACATCAATGATGAGAGAGAATCATTGATTGGCTGTGTCCTGCATCTCCCCCCCCCACACACACACACACACACGTTGGAAATTGAACCCGGGCATGTACAACCCGGGCATATGCCCTGATCGGGAATCGAACTGTGACCTCCTGGTTCATAGATCGATGCTCAACAACTGAGCTACATTGGCCAGGCAAAGCTTTTAAGTTTTTGAGAAAATTGCTTAGGACAATGATTCTCAAACTTTAGTAATCATCTGAGGAGCTTGTTAAAGATGCACATTCTTGGTGCTTATCCCCCTGAAATTCTCAACAGAAGCTGTAATGTGGGGCCCCAGGAAACTGTATTTTCCCTAAGTCCTAAGTTGATTTTGACGGAGGTAATTCAAGTGACTTATGACCAGCACATGGTTTCTTAACCAGAGTTACTAAAGCAGATAGAAATTTGAATAGTTGATTATGTTTAAGACATTACCAGTGAGCAACTAAATAGGTTATTAGTGTAAAATTACAATATTAAGACATTAAAATAAAATATTTGACTGGCAAATGGATATCAACTATGGAAGGGGGTGGCAAGATGTAACAACAGTTGGAGGGGCCAGATGTAACAACTTATACTTCACCTCAACATGGGAATATCATAACATATGCCCTACACACTGGATCCCTAGAATCAGTGACCAGAAATTTCACTGAGATAGAAGGCCCCTGTACTTTTGTCAGATTTATTTCCCCCATCTGACACACAGATGTCTTACCAATAAATCTAGAGTAGTTGCTACTTCTTGCTTACTAGATCCAATTATCATAATGTTATCAATGTAATGGACCAGTGTGATATCTTGTGGCAGGTTAAAGTGATCAAAGTCCTTGCAAACTAAATTATGACATAGAGTTAGAGAGCTGATATACCCCTCAAGTTGGAGGTATATTGCTGACATCGCCAGCTGAAAGCAATCTGTTTTTGGTGGTCTTGATTGACAGACATAGAGGAAAAAACATTGGCTAGACCAGTGGTCAGCAAACTGCGGCTCTTTGGCTCCTTGAGTGTGGCTCTTCCACAAAATACCACAAAATACCACGTGCAGGCGCGCACATACAGTGCGATTGAAACTTCGTGGCCTATGCGCAGAAGTCGGTATTTTGTGGAAGAGCCACACTCAAGGGGCAAAGGAGCCACATGTGGCTCGCGAGCCGCAGTTTGCCAACCACTGGGCTAGACCAATTAGCTGCATACCAGGTACCAGGGGATGCGTTAATTTGCTCAAGCAGTGAGACCTCATCTGATACAGCAGCTGCAATTACAGTCACCACAAGGTTAAGGTTATGATAATCCACTGTCATTCTCCAATATCCATCTGTCTTCTGCTCGGACCAAATATGTGAGTGGAATGGAGATGTGGTGGAAATCACCACCTTTGCATCTTTCACCTCTGCACCTCCTCTAACCACAGGATGGGCTGGGAACCCACTGGGCCCAGTATGAGATAGACCTGAGCTAAAACTCCATTTATCACCTGACTCTGTTTTTATAATTCGATAGACATTTGTTCACTTGACCTAAAACTTTTATGCTTATACAGATCAAGTAAGAATTTAATACATTTCCTATCTCTTTCACATCTAGAGACACCACCATCAACCAGCCAATGTCACAGGTCTTCCCAAGTCAAGACTTATTCTGATTGCTGCTTTGACTCTACTATCTGTTTTGGTAGCCACACCAACCTTACCTTTGGTGGTTGAGTGCTACCAATTGGCTCCTGCAACCCTGAGATCCAATTACTTCCTTGTATTTAGGATTCCCAATTCAATAACTACACTTTCCACTGCAAGGACTGGCCTATAGAGAAAAGTAATCAGAGCTCTTCAAGGATGTCGGGGCTCTCCTCACAAATTTATTTCTCCCGGTCATGGTGAAAGATATGTCTTTTGGACCTGTCTAGGGTGGGTGAGTGGGTCTTAAATAATAAATCTACAATAACATTCTTATCTCCCTAAGCCTCTGAAACAATTATTCTATGGATGGAAAGTAACCACACAGGGCATCTGATCATAAATTCCTAACTGGGCAGGTCCTGGTGGGTAGACAGACCTCTGGTCTATATTGCATTTAGTAAAAAGGTTTTAAGCCAGCAGTCAATTGTTCCTGTGCATCTAGGTTAACACACCTTTGAAATATAAGAAGTAATACCCCTGAAATATCAGAAGTATTAACCCTCAAGAAATCATATAATTTTAACTATTCTGTAATCCAACCCCACCTTGCTTTTTTCCCCACCTTGCTTTTTTCCCCACCTTCATGTAATCTTTATGTTCCCTCTTAATTTAAAATGCATAAAGGAAACTTTAAAACTGCTATTCCCCAGAGCATTTGAGATCTTTCTCCCCAGCACATGTCAGTTTGGCTAAAATAAACCCTTATAAAAATTCTCTACAGGTTTAGACATTTCTTACATCAAGAGCTCTACATTAAAACAAGGCAGATCCAACACTTCCAACTCACCATGGGCGACCTTTTGGTTCATGTTTCAATCAACCAAACAAACATCCCAAGTTGCAACATTAAATGCAAAATCTCTGCCTAGCAAGTCCCTATTAATAAATTCAGTCTTATCCAACTTTATATTCTTTCTATCATTATACCATATCCTTAATATCCAGTTCCACACATGTTCTCCAGATTTCTATCTGTATAAATTAGAAAACTCAAGTAGTTCTTTGGAAGTATAGTGTCCCTCCTCATCAGCCATAAGTTGTACTTTACCCTTAGGGACTTGCTAGGACCTGTATCCTGTTATGAAGGTTGCTACAAATGGATCCTAAGGAAAATCAGCATTGTCTTACACAACAACTGCGTCAGGGGAGGCCATTACGGTTTCTCCAGGCAAAGCAGAGCTAATCCGCACAGATGGGGTGGCAAAGCTACTCCCACTTATGGTAGAGAGGCATCTTCCACTGGCAAAAAAGACTCATCAAAATCTAGAGGTTCAGCCCAGCTGGTGGTGGACAGTGGTTGAGCATCGACCCATGAATTCCCAGTCAGGCACATGCCAGGATGTGGGTTCCATCCCCAGTAGGGGCATGCAGGAAACAGCCAATCTGTGATTCTCTCACATCATTGATGTTTCTACTCTCTCTCTTCCTCTTTCTGAAATCAATAAAAATATATTTTAAAAAAGAATTTAGAGGCTCAATGCCCCCAGCTTCATCAGAGTCTTCCCACATGTCCCCCTTCCAACTTTCAGGATCCCATTTCTTCCTAACCAATGTTCTCACATTAATAATAGAATTGCTACCATATGGCTAAGAGTTCAACTTGCATTGTAATTCAGCCAGTTACGGGATGAGATCTCGGTTGTATTTTCAGAATCTCAGTCCTGAAGTGTAAGACAGGAGGTAAGAGTCTCCTTAAGGGCACATATAGAAGCTTTCAGGTCATGTATATAGAGATTTATGCAGGCATTTCAATTCCTGATTGCCTCCTTTTCTTTCCCCATTTTCTCCAAAAACATTAGGAGCAACCAGCCAATCTCATTAGACTCCTTAGTTTGCAAAAAATATTTGTAGGTATCATATATACAGTCACCCAGTTCCTTGCTTCTCATAAGTGATTAAGAGTATCCAGTGGTGATATTTTGCTTATTTCTATTGCCAGAATTAACAGTGCTTTCTTTACTGCTGGAAATAGAGTCATGAGTATCTTAATTAATCATATTAGAAAGTCCATTCCAGAAACCCTAGAACCAATATGTTATCCAATGTTACTTTTGACCCATCACATAACTTTAAGTATAAAATAATATTTTTCTCATTCTATATAATAAATCATTATGAAATCTCATTTAAGGTATATTAAGGTATAATAAATCATTATGGACTCCCATCTTAGGGATGTTTTTTTTTGAGGTACTTTAAAAATGGAAAAATATTTTTATTCAAGTTTTTTCATATATGAATATAATTTGAATGATGATCTAAAAGGTACTTCACAAATTAACTTAATAATAGAGCAAAAATCATAGCTTGTTTTATATAATTGATTTGTGGAAAAAACATTTTCTTTAAAGGAATGGACTGTCAGGTAAATAGATTTTCCATAAAGTGACCTCTAATGCCTAGTTCTATTTCATGCTGTGACATCACAGTCAATGCTATTACACATGGAGACAATTACTGAAATTCATTCATGTTTCGCAAGTGACTAGTTTTAACATTATTTGTGTTTTTTTATTTGCTCCTTTCCTTGTCTACATCATGACTATTGATTGTACCAACCATTCCTACTTCCATCAGAAATAAAAGAACAAAAATATAAATGCTATAGTACTTTTCATTATCTAAAATTGTTTAAAGAGCTATTTATAGGTGCCTGTAAAATCCAATCATGATAAGTAAAGGACACATCAAAAAAGGGCTCAAAACTAATATACTTAAAATAGAGATGAATACCTTTAAGCTCAGCAGATATTCACAAACAGCATAACAAATGCCAATACCTTCTTCTGTATTAGTACCTCTGCCAAGTTCATCAATTAATATTAGTGATTTGTCATTAACATTATGGAGAATATATGCTATCTGAAAAATATAATTTTACTATTATTCATTATAACCAGTTATGACTATCATAGAAAAAATCCAGTCTATTAGTTCATCTGAAATATATTTTTATAGAGAAATTCAACTGAGCAGAAACTAACATACTGTGTTCTAAAAATCTCATGACCAATAACTCCAATAGCATAGCTTATGTGTACACAGACACAAGCATATGTGTCAAAAAGAATAAATAGACAAAAGAATAAATAACCAGCATCTAAAAAATATTGACGTTTTAGATACAGTGGAACAAGCAAAGCAATGAATTAAATGTTTAAATAAAGCATAAAGATGGTCATTTCCTTCTCCACAAATGATTAATCAATTGTCATAAAATACTCAAAACTATATCTCAAACTAATTGTAACTTCTTTATAGCTTGTAAAGATGGAAAGAAAATTTGGGGGGAAAGCATCCAATCCAAGTCCATTGATTCCTGGTTAAACAAATAAATTTAAATCCATGCCCAACAAAGACCAAGACTTTAACTAACAAATATGCTCCTTCTCCATTGAAGATTATTAACCTCCTTCTCAAAAAACAGAATACCACCTTTGTTATGTAATAGCACAATTGTAACCTTCATGGCCGTTTTTACCTTGCTATAGTACTAAGCTTCTTGAGAGCTAGAACTATTTAAAAATATAATTTGAGCCCAGCTGGTGAGGCTCAGTAGTTGAGCATTGACCTATGAATCAGGAGGTCACAGTTTGAATCCCAGTCAGGGCACATGCCCAGGATGTGGGCTCCACCCCCAGTGTGGGGTGTGCAGGAAGCAGCCGATCAATGATTCGCTCTCATCATTGATGTTTCTATCTCTCTCTTCCTCTCTGAAATCAATAAGAATATATTTAAAAATAAAAAAGTGATGTATTCCATTAAAAAAATAAATAATAAAAATGTAACTTGGAGCACCTAATACATTGCTATATTACCCCATAGATATTCAATAATTATATCTGTCTACAGAAAATTAGCCAACTGTATAGTGATTAAATAATTCCTAACTATTAAAAATAGGCCAAGAGCTATACTGAATTCCTTTAGCCCAGTGGTTCTCAACATTGGCTGCACATTAGAATCACCTGGGAATCTTTTTACAATCCTGATTTCTGGGCCTCATCTTCCGGAAATTCTGTTTCTTTGTTATGGGGTGGGGCCACAACATTAGTAACAAAGAAACAGAATTTCCGGAGGGTGAAGCCCAGAAATCAGGATTTTAAAAAGATTCAAAGGTGATTCTAATGTGCAGCCAAGGTTGAGAACCACTGCTTTAGCCCTTCAAGCCTACTTGAGACTTTCTCAGATAAGAAATAGGTGATGATACATACTTTTTTACAGGAAGTGAAAATTCTATAAGAGCACAGAATATAGGATGATGTTTAAACACAGTGATCTTTTATTTTAAAACTAAACCTAAGAGGAATAATAGATACTAGGCAAATTGTTCCTGAACAAGTAATTCATATCTCCCATACCAAAACATGAATGCATGTTTTTATCATTCAATAACACTAGCTTTTTCTTTAAAACTGTATTTTACCATTAAACATTAATTTCCATTTCCACATAAGACAGAAATTAGGAAGCTGTCTTTGACTGCCCTCTGGCTCTTGCAGGGTAGTATAAGCACATCTGCATGTTTTAGTTTAAGAATACTTTCTTACATGATCATTGACTATTAGCAGCAGAATTCAATTTTTTTAACATAAGAAAAGTTTAGTTTGGGTACCTCTTTCATTTCCTTCATAAAAGTTGATGAATTTGTTTCTATATCATCATCAGTACTAATTCTTGTAAAAATCTGTTCAGCAATTCTAAAGGAAGAATATTCTGCTGGAACATATGATCCTGTAAAATATAAGATAAAAATAAACTGAAATATTTTTGTAAAATATAAGTACTAACATTTTGTACTTTCCACCACCTCAGGTTATTTACTAGCCTACCTAAGAATTATGTGGTGAAAAAACCCCTGGATATGGAATTAGAAAACATGGCCCCAGCTATGTTATTTATTGTATAACCTTGGACAGCACTTAAATTCTCCCAGTCTTTTTCGTATATAAAATAGAATATTTGCCCTACCTATTGTACAAAGTTATTTGGAAGTTTAAATAAAATAGTGTATACTCAAGTACATTAGAAAGGTTTGTTATAAAAGTGATACAATTTTTAAATAATAGATGATAAAGAACATTCAAAGTATGAAAATTTGAGGGAAATGCTTATAAAGCTAAAGTTAATAAAATCATTACAGAAAAATATATTTTTAAATATCTGTTAATAAAAGTGTACAGAAATACACACAATCAGAATGAAAGCAAAATACTTCTTTTGAAAGTTGAATATTCATTTACGAGATGATTTCTGCCTGAGAAGTGATCAGGGTAACTAATCTAAAATGTTCATCATTTGAAAACAATTCTGATTAATACAACTACTCTTCTATGAAATGGCATATAAAAGGCATTCTGAAATCATAAGAAGATAAAAATATACAAAGAGTTGAATGGGAAAAGTATCAAGTATACAGAATTCTACATAGACAAAATGGTGAAATAATGGGAGTAAATAAAAACACAGCTATACTGGTATTAGTTAAGGATTTAAAACAAAGGTAAGGATGGAGAATAGGATCCACCTCCGAGAAATAAGGAGTAGTAGGAAAAGAAAGCAAAAGTCAGGATACTACTTCTACTATTACTATCCTATCTAATAATAGACAAACATGATAACTGACCATACCTCCGCTACGCTTCCCATTGGCTAATCAGCAGGATATGCAAATTAACTGCCAACAAAGATGGCAGCCGGCAGCCACGCAGCTGAAGCGAGCAGGAGGCTGCATCCCAGTGGGGACCCCCACCCTGAAGGGTGTGTGACCAGCTGCAAACAGCCATCATCCTCTCATCCCAGTGGGGACCCCCACCCTGAAGGGTGTGTGACCAGCTGCAAACAGCCATCATCCTCTCATCCCAGTGGGGACCCCCACCCTGAAGGGTGTGTGACCAGCTGCAAACAGCCATCATCCCCTCATCCAGGCTGGCCAGGCACCCCAGTGGGGACCCCCACCCTGAAGGGGGTGTGACCAGCTGCAAACAGCCATCATCCCCTCATCCAGGCTGGCCAGGCACCCCAGTGGGGACCCCCACCCTGAAGGGGGTGTGACCAGCTGCAAACAGCCATCAGCCCATCATCCAGGCTGGCCAGGCACCCAAGCGGGACCCCCACCCTGATCCAGGACACCCTTCAGGGCAAACCAGCCGGCCCCCACCTGTGCACCAGGCCTCTATCCTATATAGTAAAAGGATAATATGCAAACTGACCCTAACAGCAGAATGACTGGGAATGACTGGTCACTATGACACACACTGACCACCAGGGGGCAGATGCTCAATGCAGGAGCTACCCTCTGGTGGTCAGTGGGCTCTCATAGGGGGGAACTCTGCTCAGCCACAAGCCAGGCTGATGGCTGCCAGTACAGCGGTGGTGGTGGGAGCCTCTCATGCCTCCTCAGCAGCGCTAAGGATGTCTGACTGCAGCTTAGGTCTGCTCCCCACTGGCAAATGGACATCCCCCGAGGGCTGCAGGCTGCCAGAGGGATGTCTGATTGCCAGCTTAGGCCCAATCCCCCGGGGAGCAGGCCTAAGCCAGCAGGTGGTCATCCCCCGAGGGGTCCCAGATTGCAAGAGGGCACAAATATTTTTAAATATCTACCCCCAAGTGCACAAATTTTTGTGCACGGGGCCTCTAGTCTATACTAATAATAGAGAAATATGCAAATTATCCATTACAGCATCACATCATGATTGGATCCGCAGGCTGCATCCCCACCCTCTGCTCAGGCAGCTGCAAGGCCCGGGTAGGATAGGATACGACAGGAGGGGATAAGAAAGGAGAGAGAGAGGAAGGCAGGCCTGCATGTAGACAGGCAAGAGGAGAAACAGAAATAAGGAAAGGGAACAAAAAAAGATGCAGGAATGGAAAAGGAAAGGAAACATGGGGCTGCACGCAGGAGGAGGTGGTGACCGCAGGGGGGGGGGGAGCAGGAGCCCTGCCCAGACATGGGAGGAGGGCAGTGGCCCCCAGTTCAGAGGCACCCACAGGTCCAGGATGGAGTGATGGATGGTCTGAGGCCTTCTGGGCAGAGGCGCTCCTGCTTCCCGGCAGCAGCAGCGCCTGGGCCATGAGGGCCTTGGCCACCCTCACTGGGCCGGGCATCCCAGGCAGGGAATGGGAGCAAGACGGTGGTGGGGAGGATGGGAAGGGGGGGTGGCAAACACCTGGCTGGGGCTGAGCCCTGGGCTGGGGGCTAACACCCCCCCGAATGGAAACTTTAAGAAAGGAAGGAGGAAGGGAAGAATTTTATAAAGGAGTCAGGAGAGAGCAGATTTAAGGAAGGAAAGAGGATGTATGAGTGAACTATAGGAGGTATAATGAAAATCAAGTATAGTTGTGTACTGGGGACAGATTTTAAAAGTAGGAGTCAGAAAAGAAAGAAGATAAATGATAATGAATAATTAGGTAGGTAGGTAGATACATACATACATACATACATACATACATACATACATATTAAAACAGTGGAAGTAAGTAGAGAAGAACATATGGGAAAAGTAGGATGAGAGAGAAAGAGGGAGGGAAGAAACGTTTTAAAGGGGAGTCAGTAGAGCTTAAAAGGAGAATGTGAAGAAGGAAGAAATGGGAGATGGAGCAAAGCAGGTCTGAGGGAGGAAGTGAAGAAAAACATTAAGGTGGGAAGGAAGGAAAAGGGGAGTAGGGGAGGGGTAAAGACAAAGGAAAGAAGGAATGTGGGGAGGGAGGGTAGAAGAAAGATGGAAAGAAGGATGATGGAACAGAAGTAGGAAATAAGGAAGAAAGAAAAGTTTATAAATGATGAGTTAGTAGGAAAAAGTGTTACATAAAGGAGAGAGAAAAATTGTGTGAGAGGGAGAAGCCAATAAGGAAGTCAAATACAATTGTGTGTGAAGGGGGTAAGATTTAAAAAAAAAAGTGAAGATTGGAGAGAGTGCAGGTCGGGCTGAGAGACAGCCCCCTCCCCATGCACGAATTTCATGCACAGGGCCTTTAGTTAATAATAACAATAGTAATTATAATGATTGCACCTCAGAAAGCAGATTTCTTAAAATAATTCATAGGATTATCGAAAAGATTAAATGGGAAAATAAATGTGAAAGTACCAAATACAGAATACAGCATATTTGATGTATGTTTATATTTTCTCCTCTCTCTTATCACCACCAAAAAGGCTCCCAATATTTTTCATCTAAATTATTACAAAAACCTCCTATCTGATATTTTGCTTCTGGTCTGGCTTTCATCTAATCATACATCAACCAGAGTCATCCATCTAAAAGTTAAATCCAATCATGCCATTCTCTTGCTTAAATTTCAACAGCTCCCTACAGATTTCTGGATAAAGTTCAATCTCCTCAGTTAAGTTCCAAAGGCCCTCATGATCTGACTCCTTCCTGTATATCTTCCCAGTTCTATTCCCTGCTACAAAGCAAAGGAACTACAAAGGCTTTGGACTCCTTACAGTTCCCTGGGAATACCATGCTAATTTTTATTTTTATTTTTTGCTTCTATGCTTAATAACATGTTCTTTACCTCTGCCTGAAAAGTCTCCTTTCTCTTTCCTTGAATCCATATCACTGTATACCCATTATCAATCTTTACAAGTATTCTCAGAAGTAGTATTATAATTTTCATTTACAGACAGGAAAATTAAGGAGGTTAAGTAATTTGTCTAAGAACACATAACTAGTAACTTGATAAGCTAAGTATAGTTCCAAAGCCTATGTTCTTCACTTCCATGCATTCCAAGTCCTACTGTTTCTTTATTATTGGATCATATGATATATATATGTATACACATACATACACACACATACACACACACATACACTCACATACATACATTTTAGGTATTTCAGAGGTTTAAGATAGACAGTGACAAGAGAAGTACAATAATTTGCTTCAAATATTTGATTAGTTATTATTAGGAAAGACTATTCTGTGATGCATAGAAGATAAGAATTAGGACCAATGAGTAGAAGCTATAGTAAGTCAAATTTTAATTCAATATAATTAATGCTCTAACAATTAATGTTGTCCAATAATTGGATAGTCTGTTTTTTAAAGGACAGAGCTTCTCATAACTATTCAAACACAAGTAGGGTGATGTTACATATGAATCTGTATTCGTATAAGGAAAGGGAAGTTGGTTAAGATGTTCTTTTAATTCCACTAAAACCATAAACTCAATAAAATATTTACCATTACCTCATTCATTCATCTCCAATTTTCTTTCTCAGTAAGGGTAAATTTGCACTGCATCATCAATATTATTATTGCTGTATTGCCCTTTTAATTATTACTTTAGACCAGGTTTTCTCAACCACAGCACTTACTAACATCTTGGGCTGGATAAATCTTTCTTGTGTTTGTGGAGGGGACGTGAGGAGGGAAGCTGACCTTTGCATTGTAGGATGTTTAGCAGCATCCCTAGACTCTACAGTCCCCTCAGTTGTGAAACCAAAAATGTCTCCAGATATTGCCAAATAACAGGAGGAAGGGAAACCAAATCACCCCTGGTTGAGAACGAATCATCTATCTCTGATTCATATAATCTCAAGGAAACCCAGTTTTCAGAGACTAGAGGAAAGCTGTGTCTCTATACCAAGAAATATGTGACAATGTTGGGCCAGTGACAGCCATTTATATGCATGTGTGTACACGTGTGTGTAATATACCAATTGTTGTGGACAAGCAAGTGGTACCCCTTAAATTAAATAAAGGAAATGCTTATCTGACCAATATTATAACTTTGGAAAAATCTTATATGGGTTATTAAAGGCAGTAGCTTATCCTACTTATTTTACATTTTCTCACAACAAAGTTTGTTTTTAATAATTAGATTATTCATTTTATTAATAATTGATTCAACATGAATAGTTATTATAAGGAAGTCTTTACTTCTGTTATATTCCACAAAATTTTTAGTATAATCCAATCCAAAACTGGATGAAACTTAATAAATACCAAATCCTAAAAGTTATGGTCTACATAATGGACAATACTATATAATCTTTTAGGTAAGAAAGTCTACTCCAAACTGTTCTTGGGTTAATTAGGCACCTGGATCTAAAATATGAGGCACAAAATATTGAAAATGAGAAGCAGAAATGGTAACTATAAAGTAAGACATAACTTACCAATCTGGGCCATAATCTGACAAAGTGCAATCTGTTTTAAATATGTGGATTTCCCACTCATATTTGGTCCAGTAATTATCAAAAAATTACTCCCTTCTGTAATATAGGTATTGTTGGCAACAGGTTTTTCCACAGATATTCTTTCAAGAATGGGATGCCATCCTTGTTTGATTGCTAAAGTATCAGTAAACTCTGGTCGAACTAAAGAAAAAAAATAGAATAGTTTTTGAAAGAATAGTCTATATTTATATTTTAAAATTATGTGATAAGCACATACTATGACACCTTACAGATTTTACTAGGGTCAATTCTGAACAGTAACAGTAAGGTATTATTTTATCCCAAATAATATATATATCCATCTAAATTATAACTGACACACTCTAAACACCATCACTTTTACTTACTTCCAGGGAGCTCTAGGATTTAGTTTCCTGTCATCCTAGGCTCCAAAAGAGTTCATGACATTTTCAGATTTGTATATATTAAGAAGAATCAACTAGTCAGATAGTAGTTTTAAAATAACAATCAATTACTGGTACTACAAAATTGTACATTACTTAATCCCCACCTTAAGCATTATTTCAAATCTGGCATACTTAGCTTTTCAAATGAGGTATAAATATAGAGTAAAACCAAACATAAAAATAATTTTATGTCCAAACCCTTATAAAAATTGTATCTGAAATGAAATCTTAAAGGCTAAAGAAAACATACACAAAATATGTTAATTTATAGAAACTTTTTGTGGTAAAGGGAGAAGGAAGAAGGTCAGAGAGATATAAAATGTTACATTCCTCTAGATCAGTGGTTTTCAACCTTCCTAATGCCGCAACCCTTTAATACAGTTCCTCATGTTGTGGTGACCCCCAACCATAAAATTATTTTCGTTGCTACTTCATAACTGTAATTTTGCTACTGTTATGAATCGAAATGTAAATATCTGATATGCAGGATGTATTTTCATTGTTACAAATTGAACATAATTAAAGCATAGTGATTAATCACAAAAACAATATGTAATTATATATGTGTTTTCCGATGGTCTTAGGCGACCCCTGTGAAAGGGTCGTTCGACCCCCGAAGGGGTTGCGACCCACAGATTGAGAACCGCTGCTCTAGATGAAACACAGGGATAAACTTGAAAGTATTCATTATGAGAGTGAAGTTGGTTAGAATAAATATTTTTAATTATTTCAAATATTTTTTACACCAAAAATTCATTATTCAAGATGGTCCCTCTCAAATTAAAATGAAGCAACATCAAGTATCTTAACAGTTAAGAAAACTACTATAAAGATTAGCTGATCCCTAAGGAAATACAGCGAATCTTGACCCAAAAGGAAATACAAAAGATTAAAAAATTTGGGCCTATAAAATAACTATTAAAAAAGTTAATATTTCCATAAAAAACATGGAAATATGAAAAAATATTTATAAGATATTTATTTCTCATCATAGAAATAAATAAGCATAACATTTTGGAAATGTTACTGCTAAATATAGGGAAAAAATTGTTATTAATAATGTTAAGTTCATAATTATTCAACCTTAATTATCACATATACTAGTTCTGAAAACTTGTATACTGGAGTATGGTTATTGCTAGTGAATTAAATAAGAAATTTCAAGTATTCATTTAACATTAGAAAATTACTTAACATTTATATTCAAGGCCTATACAAAAATAAATGATATAATTCCTGATCCTGGGAAGCTCACATCTAAGGAGCTAGTTTAGAAAATGCTCACTTTGGAGAGTCATTTCTCTCATGTCTATTAGTATTAGTCACTCTGCTTTTAATGAGTCTTCAAATTGGAACTTTATAAATTTGGGTCATTATCATTTTCACCAAGGAAACAGCTCTGAAGTCTTTCTTATTTAGGGAACCTTTAAAATTTCTTGCACTTTTTTCTTTCTGATTTTTCAATTTCTCAGTAAAAATTTCTTACTTTTAAAAGAAATTTTAAGGGCAATTTCATTTGCTCTGTTTTGAGCGAGTCTAGGACCATCAGCAAGAGACTATATTTCAGGTAAAAATGCAAAATGTTCATAATCTATAACAAAAGCATAATATGCTAATTAGACCAGACGACCTTCTGGACGAAGCCAGGGTTGCGAGGGAAACCTGCGTCCCGGATGCCAGAGAGAAGCTGGTGCCGGCAGCCAGGGGAAGGAAGGCCTACTCTTGTACAAATTTCGCGCATTGGGCCTCTAGTTGTTATATAAAATTGCTTGAATGGAACAGAAATTTCAGTATGCAACATACTTATTCCTAAGCAAATAACTTACCATAGTCAGAAAGAGTGCAGGCATGAGCAAATGACAGTAGCATATCCAGCATTGACACAGTGTCAGACAATTTATATAAACAATGAATATGTTCATAAATTTCACTAAGCAGTTTGCACACTATCCTGAAAGTACACATTTGGTAAGATAAGTCATTCTTTTTAAAGAGGGGCATACTATGAAATTGTAAAACAATATTAAATTCATTGCCTCAGGTAAAATAACATTCACATTTGAGTTATACACTAAAGATAAGTCTACTTTCTCATTATAGACATGAGGAAATTGAAGCTCATGCTCAAGGTCATAGCTAGTTAGTAGCAAAGAAACCATCTTCTGATGTGTGAGCACCATGTTTTTGAAATGACTGCTTTTTATTAAATCTTAATGAAATAAACTTTTATTAATAAAAATATTTTATATAGGTTAAGTGTTCACTATATTTCAACATATCCTATCTGCTAATAATTTTGATTTTTGTATATGTTAAATTCTCCACAAAACCTGTCATGTATTTTCTCTCACCCATATATTCTCTCTCACACACACACATACACCTTAACAGCATAATTATTTAAGCTTTTATGTGGTAGAGTTAACATAATTGTGACATAATATAAAAGTTTTTTCCTTACAAGGAAAAATATATTCCCAGAATGTACTGCGTCATGTAATCTCTGTGGTCTCTGCCCTGAAAATTGTTTGGAAAGCCCAATATTTCTCTTTATCATCTCAGCCCACCAATTCTAAACATCCTATTTCTTATTTCTAGCTAAACTGTTACTGTTTCATGAAAAGCAAGAGACTGACACTTCTGTGATGTTGCTGTATAAGTAGTAAAGCATGCAAAGTGGAAGTTATATAACATAGGAAAAGAGTAAACTGAATAAAACCCCAAATAAGACCAGGATGTGCCAAATTCTATATAATGGTGGAAGTATCAGTAGTAATAAGGTTATTTGGCAATCAGATTTGGCCTAAGGCTTCTGTGAGACTCACTAATCCCGATCACATTAACAAAATTTGTTTGTCCAGAAAATGTTCTTTCTTTACCATTTATTTTGCAATCAGATAAAAAATAAATTAATGAAATTTACTATAGTGACTCAAATGAAAGCAATTTAATTCAATACTCAAAAATTTCAAATGCTCTTACATATAAGTCATATGATAGATTTCTCTCAAAGACTCTTGGCATCTTTCATTCATTTTAATTAAATCTGCTGATGTAAAGCTATAAGAATTTTTCACTTTAGAGATCTGTCAGGAAATTAAAGAACAAAAGTCAAGATAGATGTACACTCCTATGAAATAAAGCATACAGATCTTAAACAATAAAAATACAGATATTTAGGTTAGTCATTTTAATTTTTCAGTTACAGTTTCTCAGAGAAAGTACCAAATAATGTTTTTGAATGAGGAAAGATCACATCTAAGGTTAAAACAGAATTTTTTAACTTAGTCCATTGACATGACTTTTTTTTATAAGCCTTAAAACAACTGTATAGAAATGCTTATTTAAAAGTCTTATTATCAAGTAATATGCAGGACACATATTAGTAGTCCTCACTCCGATTCTGATGTCTGTTTTAGGCCTTGCCCCATAACTGAACGTCACTCAATCTCTAATCCCATTACCAAGTCTCAATCCACTCTTCACTTCATCCATCCACATTACTTGGTAATACAGTATATATTTTAAAGCCCTGAGATTTAAATAGTTTGTTTTTGTCAAAAGGGACTCCCTTGGAGCAGAAAAAAGAAGACTAGAGTAGGTTAGATATTCCCAAAGTGGTATATTATGGAGGAGTTAATATGTATATAGGAAAAAATATTTCCCTGGTCGAAAAGTTTGGCAATATTAGATTAAAACAAATTAAGTATATTTCTCTACTTCAGTCCTTTTAAAACTTTAATAGGCAAATGTACACTACAGAACTACCTAAAATGAGATGGTACAGTATTTTCTAAATTTCTTTTATCAAAAATATCTTTTGGACTATCTTTCTTCATTTTCCTTTTTTACCAAGCTCCCAGAACTGTGGGAAGCACTGCTTGGTATTTCTCTTTTAAAAAATGCTCATAAATCACTCTTGCATTACTATAGCTGTTAGATGGGTAGGTAGGAATAGGAGAGGCAATATACAGAACATTAGTAAATTTGGCATGTAAAACTCAAGGAGTGCCTAAAAATATGTAAATGTAATCCTGAAAAATCAGAAACAATAATCTCCTAACCAAGCTCGAGAGTGTACCTTAATAAACTCTGAAGGAAGTTGATCATTGGGTAGGGCTGCACAATCTATAGTCATCTGAATGAAAAATCCTCTAGCAGAGCTAAAACTTGTCCTTAAAGGAAGACTATATTTTTCTGCTAGCTGCGATATCATTCCTAGTGACGAGAAAAAAATAAAAACAAAACAAATTTTAATGAGAAATTATTTTTTCTGTTTAAAAATACCACATCCACATTTTATTTTACATATAAATAGGAAGGTCTTGTTATACTTTTAAACTCTAAAGACTTTTAATGTCTAAAATATCTGGTTAAAGTATTCTTTTTTTAAAATTGTAGAGCAAAGCTAGTCATTTTGATTGATATTTTGAAAGTAAAAAAATTGTAAAAATTAAATAAAATTTAAAAAAAAT
>NW_005363836.1:5256644-5258319 GCF_000412655.1 Myotis brandtii | reverse complement strand
TATGAAGATAGAGGTGCATATATCCTTTCTGATTGGTGTTTCTGTTTTCTTGGGATATATTCCTAGAAGTGGTATTACTGGGTCAAATGGAAGTTCCATTTTTAAATTTTTGAGGAAACACCATACTGTTTTCCACAATGGCTTTACCAGTCTGCATTCCCACCAGCAGTGAAGAAGCATTCCTTTTTTTCCACATCCTCTCCAGCAGTTGTCATTTGTTGATTTGTTGATAGACATTCTGACAGGTGTGAGATGGTACCTCATTGTTTTAATTTGCATCTATCGGATTATTAGTGACTTTGAGCATCATTTCATATGTCTCTTGACTTTCTGAATGTCCTCTTTTGAACAGTGTCTATTTAGGTCCTTTGCCCATTTTTTTGATTGGATTGTTTATCTTCTCTTTGTTAAGCTGTTTGAGTTCTCTGTAAATGTTGGAGATTAAACCCTTATCGGAGATAACATTGGCAAATATGTTCTCCCATGCAGTGGGCTTTCTTGTTGTTTTGCTGATGGTTTCTTTTGCTGTGCAGAAGCTTTTTATTTTGATGTGGTCCCATTTGTTTATTTTCTCCTTAGTCTCTCTTACACTAGGATCTGTGTCTGTACAGATATTGCTACAACATATGTCTGCAATTTTGCTGCCTATGGAGTCTTGTAGGATTTTTATGGTTTCCCATCTTACATTCAAGTCCTTTAGCTATTTTGAGTTTGTTTTTTGTGTATGGGGTAAGTTGGTGGTCTAGTTTCATTTTTTTGCGTGTATCTGCCAAAATTTCCCAGCTCCATTTATTAAAGTGGCTGTTTTGACTCCATTGTATGCTGTTGCCTCCTTTGTCGAATATTAATTGAGTATAATGGCTTGGGTCAATTTCTGGGTTCTCTATTCTGTTCCATTGGTCTATATGTCTGTTCTTGTGCCAGTACCAGGCAGTTTTGAGAATCATGGCTTGGTAATATAGCTTGATTTGTGGTATTACGATCCCTCCAACTTTGTTCTTCTTTCTCAGGATGGCTGTGGCTATTGAAGGTCTTTTTTTATTCCAGATGAATTTTGGGAGAGTTTGTTCTAGATCTTTGAACTATGCCATTGTTTTTTAATAGGTATTTCATTGAATCTATAGATTGCTTTAGGTAGTATGGACATTTTATTGATGTTGATTCTAACAATCATGGACATGGTACGTTCTTCCATTTGTTTATGTTTTCCTCTATCTCTTTTTTCAATGTCCTGTAGTTTTCTAAGTACAGGTCTTTTACATCCTTAGACAAATTTATTCCTAGGTTTCTTAATTTTTTTGGTGCAATGGTAAATGGGATTATTTTTTTCATTTCTCTTTCTGTGAGTTCATTATTGGCATATAAAAAGGCCATAGATGTCTGAGTGTTAATTTTGTATCCTGCTACATTGCCAAATTCATTTATTAGGTCCAGTAGTTTTTCTGTGGAGTCTTTGGGGTTTTCTATGTATAGGATAATGTCACCTGTGAATAAGGACAGTTTTACTTCTTTTCCAATTTGGATGCCTTTTAGTTCTTCTTCTTGTCTGATCGCTATGACTAGCATTTCCAGAACCATGTCAAACAGGAATGGTGAGAGTGGGCATCCCTGTCTTATTCCTGTTCTTAGGGGAAATGGTTCTAGTTTTTGCCCATTGAGTATGATGTTGGCTGTA
>NW_005363836.1:5253589-5255773 GCF_000412655.1 Myotis brandtii | reverse complement strand
TTCTTCTTTGAATGCTTGGTAGAACTCCCCTGTAAAGCCATCTGATCCAGGGCTTTTGTTTGCTGGAAGATTTTTGATCACTGCTTCAATTTCTTTGGTAGTTATCATCCTATTCAGGTTTTTTGACTCTTCTTGGTTGAGTTTTGGGAGCTTGTATTTTTCTAAGAATATGTCCATTTCATCTAGGTTGTTCATATTGTTGGAATAGAGTTGTTCATAGTATTTTTTCATAATTGTTTGTATTTCTATGGGATCAGTTGTTAGTTCACCTCTTTCATTTCTGATTTTGTTTATTTGGGTCCTCTCTCTTTGCTTCTTGGTGAGCCTGGCTAGAGGTTCATCAATCTTGTTTATCCTTTCAAAGAACCAGCTCTCAGTTTTGTTGATCTGTTATATTGTTTTTTTGGTCTCTATGTCATTTATCTGATCTTTATTATTTCCTTCTTTCTGCTTACGCTGGGCTTTTCTTGTTCCTCTCTTTCTAACTCTTTGAGTTATACGGTTAGATAGTGTATTGCCATTGTTTCTTGTTTTTTGAGGTAGGCCTGTACAACTATGAACTTCCCTCTCAAGACTGCTTTCACTGTGTCCCATAGATTTTGGATTGTTGCATTTTCATTGTCATTTGTTGCCAGGATGCTTTTTATTTCTTCTTTGATCTCTTTGGTAACCCAATCATTGTTTAAAAGCATGCTATTCAGCCTCCAGGTGTTTGATTTTTTTATTGTTTTTATTACAGTTGATTTTTAGTTTTATGCCATTGTGATCTGAGAAGATGCTTGATATGATTTCTATCTTCTTGAATTTGAAGAGACTTTGCCTGTTCCCCAATATGTGGTCTATCTTTGAAAATGAACCATGAGCTCTTGAGAAGAATGCATATTCTGTGGCTTTGGGGTGAAATGCTCTGAAGATGTCAATTAATTCCATCTGATTTAGTGAGTCATTTAGAATTGATGTTTCTCTGCTGATTTTTTGTTTAGAGGATTTGTCCAGTGGTGTTAGTGGGGTATAAACTTCCCCTACTATGACTGTATTGCTGCCAATCTCTCCCTTTATATCCTCCAGAAGTTTATGTATTTGGGTGCTCCTGTATTGGGTGCATATATGTTTACCAGAGTTATGTCTTCTTGTTGAATTTCTCCCTTTAGTATTATGAAGTGGCCTGCCTTATCTCTTGTTATGGTCTTCACTTTGAGGTCTAATTTGTCAGATATAAGTATTGCTACCCCAACTATTTTTTCATTTCCATTCACCTGAAAAACCTTTTCCATCCCTTCACTATCAGTCTGTGTGAGTCCTTTTTTCTGAGGTGGGTTTCCTGTAGACAGCAGATATATGAGACATGGTTTCTTATCCACTCAGCTACCCTATGTCTTTTTTGGGGGGCATTTAATCCATTTACATTTAAAGTTATTATTGATAGGTACTTGTTTGTCGCCATTTTTATTCTTTATGCCTGTGTTCCTTCTTCCCTTCCTATTTGTTCTTTTTATAGCAGACCCTTTAGCATTTCTTGCATTGATAGTTTGGTGGTAATAAACTCCCTTAGTCCTTTTTAGTCTGTGAAGCTCCTGATTTCACCCTCAATTTTGATTGATAGCCTTGCTTGGTACAGCATTCTTGGATTCAGACCATTCCTTTGCATGACTTTGTATATTTCATTCCATTGCCTTCTGGCTTGATGTGTTTCTGTTGAGAAATCAGTCACTAGTCTGATGGGGGATCCTTTGTAGGTAACTTTCTGTCTCTCTCTGGCTGCTTTTTAGATTCTTACTTTATCGTTGGTGTTTGCCAATTTAATTATAATGTGCCTTGGCATTGGTCTTTTGGGGTTCATTTTGTCTGGGACTCTGTGAGCTTCTTGGACTGGTGTCAGTTTTTTCTTCTCGATATCAGGGAAGTTTTCTGTCATTATTTCTTCAAACAGGTTTTCTATTCCTTGCTCAGTTTCCTCTCCTTCTGGCATCCCTATTATGCAAATGTTGTTTCGTTTCGTGTTGTCCCAAAGTTCCCTTAGGCTTTCCTCCTGTTTTTTTTATATATATTTTATTGATTTTTTACAGAGAGGAAGGGAGAGAGATAGAGAGTTAGAAACATCGATGAGAGAGAAACATCGATCAGCTGCCTCCTGCACATCTCCTACTGGGGATGTGCCCGCAACCAAGGTACATGCCCTTGACC
>NW_005363836.1:5245702-5252283 GCF_000412655.1 Myotis brandtii | reverse complement strand
GCTGCTCTGCTTGGGTATTTTTTCCTACCTTGCCTTCTAGCTCACTGATGTGGTCCTCTGCTTCTTCTAGTCTACTGTTGATGCTTTCTATTGAGTTCTTTATTGCAGCAATGTCATTTTTCATTTCTTCTTGGTTCTTCTTCATTTCCTCTTGGTTCTTACATATATTGTTGAATTTGTCTTCCAACCTTTTCAGTGACCTTTTGACCATTTCTCTGAATTCTTTCTCTGACATATTGCTTGCCTCCATTTCCTTTACTTCCTTTTCTGGTGATGCCTCCTTTTCTTTCTTATGTGGAGTGTGTTTTTTTTTTTTGTCTCCCCATGATCTCTCCTCTCTGGGTGTCTGGTTATGTAGCTCTCTCTCTTCTGCATTGACTTAAAGGCACAAAATACAAAACAGCCAGGCACAACGCACAAGGCACTGAAGACAAATATATTCACGATACTAATAACCCCAAATAAAGGTGATCACCAGAGAAAAGAGAATTAGGGGATAAAAAAAAGAGTGCAAAAATGATATTGAGAAATGGAAAAAGGCAAGAGAGAAAAGAAAGAGAATAAAAAAAGAAGGGGGGAAAAAACTATATGGGGAGAAAACTCCAATAAAACAACTAACAAAAAAAATGCGAACAACAAACACCCAGAGATGAATGCATACTACAAACAATAACTAATAACAAGCAAGAAGAGGAAAAACAGAAGCAAAAAAAGAGAGAGAAACAATCACACAAACAAAAAAAGCAAACTAATCAACTATCAAAACAAACAACAACAATAGGACAGAGAGAAAGAAGGGCAAAACACAGCAAAATAAAACAGAAAAAACAGAAGAAAAAAAAGAGAAAAAATAAGGAAAGAGAGAAAAAGAATTGGATAGTGAAGAAAGAGAAGAGAGAAGTGTATATGGACTTGGAGCAGGGGAGTGGAAATTAGATATATAATTAGAATGAATTTTTGACAGGGGGTAAAAAGAAAGAATAGGGAAAATCTAAAGCAGGAATAAGGTAAGAGAAACAGACAACAAAAGGGGAAAAGTGAGTAAGAGTGTTGGCATAAAGGTAAAGTTGAGATAGTGTAAAATGATGTTAAAGGAAAAATGAAAATAGAATGTAGGACACTAATCCCAAAATAAAGAAAATAAAGAAAAAATAAAATGAAACTTAATAAAAGGTAAGATAATAGTAGTAATACTATTTAAAAATAAAAATATAATCATTAAAAAAGTAAAATCAAGTGAGAAAAAAGAAAAAAATTAATTTCTTAAGTAAAATATAAAAAATAAAAATGTGTAGTAAGGTCATTCACTTCCTCTACTGTTCTGTTTGGCATGCATGTTTCCTGTAAGGTAGTCAAGACATTATTGAGTTCCCTGCATTCCACTGCTCATCTGTGTCGTAAGCCACAATCCTGTTTTCAAGCAGGCGGTATTTCTTTGTTTCTCAGCCTGCCTTTAGTTGTATTTACACAAGAGTCAATCTGTGATTCAACCCCTGGGTGGCAGTGTTTCTGTATTGACATCCAGGGCCAGAAGTCCTCTCTATCCAGTATTTAGTTTTTGTTTTCCCTGCTGCACTTAATACTGGGTCGGGGGAATGGACTGCCCCAGAACTGGTTTTCTGATCATTTCTCCCCTCTCTGATCCCCAGGTTCCACAAAAACAACTTTCCTCTGCAGTCTCTGAGAGTGGTTTTAATAGGGAGATCCTATGCACTGGGTTTAGGAATCAAAAGCAAGGATTTAAAGAGGAAAAAAAGCCAGAGACAGTGGACTCAGGACGGTTTCCCCCAGCATTGCGCGCTCTGAGCACATCCTTTTTCCTTGGCACTGCACAGCCAGTATACTGGTAGAACTTCAGGCTGTCTTTCTGTGCCCAGCCCAGTTATGGGTTGATTTCTAGAGTTCCCTTCTGCCAGGAGTCCTGTGGACCCCCTTCCAGATTCGTGGGCTATGCTGACCCCAACGGCCGCGGATTTTGTGGGGCGCAGACTTCCTCTGAACCCTAGATACCGCTGCGTGCTTTTCTCCTTCCAGCCTGGATTGCAGACCTCACCTTTCTCTAGGTGATATTTGACCTTTCAGTGAGAAGGTGCAGGGCTCATCTGCATCCGCGTATTCACGCTGCTTGAGACCTGGTGTTCGTGGGTTCGTAGCTGGTCCCTGGGTATCGTGGTTGTAGGGTCTTGGGAGGTATCCGAGTTCTTCCCAGTTGAAGATAAGGCTAGGCTTCCGATCACAGCCACTCTCGCCTTCAAGATGGTGCAGTCTCTGCGGCAGAGGAGGCTGCTCTGGGAGAGATTTCAGCAGCAGTAGGGGGCTGCCCGGTCAAGCAGTCCCCAACAGTCCCTTGGAATATAGCTGTCCCTAATAGACACTCCCCACACGTCCACACTCTCTCTTTCCATTCTTTCACTCACACACTTTCTTGCAGCCTGCCTTCCCATCAGCAGCCACCTTCTGAGCTCTTTTTTATTGATTAAGCTATTATATATGTTTTTATCCCCCCATTGTCCCCCCACCCCACTCCCATTCATGCCCTCACACCCTTGGTGTCTGTGTCCATTGATTATGCTTATATGCATGCATACAAGTCCTTTAGGAATATTAGTTTTTGATTCATTCTATTTTTTAAAAAAAAAAAGAGAGAACACATAAAGTATTGCAATAATTACTTCACAATAAGAAATACCCTCTATAAAACATATTTTACAAAACAAAATATTCCAGCCCTGGCCAGTGTTAGACAATTGATGTGCCCCTCTCATGCACATGTTTCTGTACAAGAATGTTTCTGTTTTATGTATTCACAACTGTAAATCGACTTTTGCTCACCCCTGTATTTGTTAAATTACTATACTGGCTCAAATGCATCCTCTTCTAGATAAAAATGATATCTCTTCCTTCACTGAAACCCTTTAATACTGATAGCCTGCATTTTTTATGCAGTTTCTATGTTCTATAAAGGTACTTCTATATTTAACATTGGAGAAAAAAATAGACATATTATAACACTTTGTAATCTTTATTTTTTTTAATATTCCTTAAATGGTAATATGTGTTAATCTTACCTGTTTGATAACAAAAAAATAAATTAAAAGTATTCATAGCAGGTTATCACCAACAAAAAAGCACAGCATGTCTAAAAGTTTGTTTTCTTTCTAAAACACAAAAAAATATGCTCAATTAAATTACCTGCTATGTCATCTACAATCTCTGTATATGTTCTTCTAGCTATGTCCAGAAATTCATTTATATTAGACCTCACTGCATAGCACTTTTGAGTCCTCATGTTCAGGCATCCTTTCATGTACCTTGCATCATCATTAATTACTGTTTTAATCTTTTCAAGTATGATTCCAAACCTAAAAAAAAAGAATATTATAGGCAATAAGTAAAATAGTTATAATTCATAATTTGAGTCATAGTTAATGATAACAAATATCGTATTATTTTAAATCACTGTTGAAAATAATGATTAAGCAATATATATTTAAATTTACATAAGTTAGAACTTTGACTATGTCAATTTTAAACTACTTTGTTGGACTAGATTCTGAAAATAATATGAGGCCACCAAGAGCGATTCTACAACCGCTAGTAAACAGATCTCCCAAATTATACATACTGACTGTGCCCATGAATATAAAATGTACCCTGGAACAACTGTTAAAAAATTTCTGGTTTCATGTTCATTGATTCAATAAACATTTACTTATACCATGTATTAAGCACTCTGTTAGATGCAGAGATTCAAAGAAGGATTAACATATGGTCCTCACACTTAATGGGGGAAAGGGAGACTGAACATATACTGTGAGACAGTATACAAGTGATTAAATACAGTGATTATGCAAACCAGAAGTCTAACATTTTGTTTACTCTGTTCTGTATTTTATTTGTAATTCAGTTTTATTATGAACCCCAATTTGTAGGTTTACATAAGATCTGAATCTTAAATCAATGAAATAACAGTTCTTAAGTATCAAGTCTTTTTGGTCAAGAGCCAAGGTGCTACTGCTATAAACAATATTAAAATTAAATTGTATTTAGATCTTATTCAGTATTCATGTCTATTACTTTTGGTTATATTAGGCCCTTCACGATTTAACAAAAGAGAAAATATATGTTTATATTTGTAAGACTTTCCATAAGAGAATGGCTAGAAAGATATATTAAAATTGTGTATGATTTTAATGCTATTCTAATTGTCCATTAACACAAATACTCAATATGATGTTGCCCTACTTATTGGTATTTACAAGATAAAATGTATAGTTACAATTCTGAAGAATAGTTTAAAGGATCTATTAACTAAAGCTCAAGTAATTATTCTACAAAATATAATTAGAGTTCTTAAAAATCAGTGACGATCAGGAAGAAAGAAATAATCTGATATTTGATTAACAGTTGAGTGACAAAGACCTCTTATCTTCCAAGGAACCATAGTAAGCTCTTAATAAAGGTGTATTACAGTTCTTCAGAGCAATCTATTAAAGAATAAAATAAAGATAGTTAAGGATAATGAAGTATGACATTATTCACACATAGCATTTTACATTTGTTCAATACTTTACAGCTTACCAAGTGCTTTTTTGCTTCATCTTCTCACTTACATACTCATAAAACATATTTTAGATATGTAGGTGAGGATGAATGGTATCTTTTCCATTTTCCATATTAAGAGCATAGGGCCAATAAGTGGCCTCTATTGCTTCATTATTATGACTTATTTTTCTTGTCTCCCAACTAATTGTTAATACCCACTACTTATCAGAGATAAGTACCTAAGCAGCTATCATTATACATTTGGAGTACTCTACATAAAATTCCAAAATTTGCATTATATTTACATTAAACTAAAAAAGTGCTCTGTATATTAAAAAATAGAGCAATTTCTCCATTCTTATATGGTAAAAGTATGGATTTTATTTTGCTCAATGGTTACTATAAGTTTTATTACTTGAATAAACAAAACAGTTAAAGTGCTATGAGGCAATGGCAATATTTTTTGTTTATGAATAAAATATAATACTTATACACTGATAAAAAACTCAGAAAAACATAAAGAAAAACATTTAAATCACTCATAATTCTACCACCCTTCCAAAGATAAATAATCTAAATATTATGGTACATTTCCTGTCACTTCTTTTAAAAAAATTCATTGCATGTTCCTTTTCTCCTCCACTTAATACTATAGCATAAGCATAAAAAAACTTTTATAGCAACAATTTTAAATAATTCCTAATATGTATTCCATCCTGAAGGAAGCAAGTTGTCTCTTCCCCTAATTATTGGAGTTCTAGGCTACTTATAATTTCTAGTATAAATAATGCTGCAATTGCCATCACTAGGCATAAATCTTGGTCAACATTTTTTAAGTTATTTCAGACAGATTTCTAGATGTGGTATTACAGGATCAAAAAACATACGTTTCAAAAATTTCCTGTAAAATATGTTCAATTTTTATTCCTGCCAGCTATGGAGTTGCCTGTCTCACTGTTCTCTCAGTAGCAGTAAGTTGCACTTTGATTTCCATTTTGGAGTCATTTTCCTTATTTCCACTGTCACTCCAGTATTTTCTTTAAAAATTACATAACTTTTATGATGACAGAAATTAGTATTTTGTCTTTCCTTTGCTATAAATTTTTCCTGAGGTTCTTTGGCTTTTACTTTGCCTTTGAAATATCAAAATTTGAAATTTGTTGAATCAAATCTATCAATTTGGGGAGAAGATTTATTACTACACCACTTTTATCCTAAGAAAGATGACAATGATTTTGAAATCTTTTGCCAAATTGATTTTATTACATTTTACCAGAATAAACTCTATAAAAATTGTTCCATATTTTTCATTATTTTTTCTTTTAAAAAAGTTCTTTCTGCCACTTTCATTTTAAAAATATTTTGCACAGGATAGTATTTAAAAATTGAAAAGAAAATCACCATTTTGTGATCAACAGAGTAGCAATTACTTCAAGTAAGAGTTGCATCCTAGCCGGTTTGGCTCAGTGGATAGAGCGCCGGCCTGCAGACTAAAGGATCCCCAGTTTTATTCCAGTCAAGGTCATGTACCTCCTTTGCAGGCTGGATCCCTGGGTGAGGCGCATGCAGGAGGCAACCAATTGATGTATCTCTCTCACATTGATGTTTCTCTCTCTGTCTCTCTCCCTCCCTTCCACTCTTTCTAAAAATCAACAGAAAAATTACCTCAGGTGAGGATTAAAAAAAAAAAGAGTTGCAATAAATACTAAAATCAATGAGTGAAAGTCTGATGAGAAAAAGGATATTTACACAGTGTCAAAGTATTTCTTCATACATTACTTATAACTTTAAAAAGAAAAATAGGGAAATGACATCAACATGAGAAATATACATTTTTACAGAATATTACTGCCAAATATGCATAAGCTGAATTTAACCATGAATAAATAATCAGACAAATTGAAGAATATCCTATAAAACAACTGACCCTTACGCTTCAAAATGTCAATGTCATAACAAAGAAATGTTGAGAAACTTTTCAATTTAAAGGAGTATATAAAATCCTGACATTAAATATAATGCATGGTCCTGAACTA
>NW_005363836.1:5233788-5245644 GCF_000412655.1 Myotis brandtii | reverse complement strand
ATCCATAAAGAACATTATTAGGACAACTGGAAAATTTTGAATATGGGCTATAGATTATATAACAGTAGTCTATTAATGCTACATATCCTGAATTTTATAATCATATGTGTTTGGGTAAAGGAACATATTTGCCCTTAGGAGATATACACTTTAGTATTTAGGTACTATAACTTATTCTCAAATAGTTCAGTAAAAATAATAATAGTAAGGCCCTAGCCCAGTGGTTCTCAACCTTCCTAATGCCACGACCCTTTAATACAGTTTCTCATGTTGTGGTGACCCCCAATTTCATTGTTACAAATTGAACATAATTAAAGCATAGTGATTAATCACAAAAACAATATGTAATTACATATGTGTTTTTTGATGGTCTTAGGTGACCCCTGTGAAAGGGTTGTTCAACCCCCAAAGGGGTCGTGACCCACAGGTTGAGAACCGCTGCCCTAGCTGTTTTGGCTCAGTGGATAAAGTGTCAGCCTGCGGACTGAAGGGTCCCAGGTTCAATTCCAATCAAGGGCACATGCCCAGGTTAAAGGCTCCATTCCAAGTAGGGGGCATGCAAGAAGCAGCCGATCAATGATTCTCTCTTATCATTGTTGTTTCTACCTCCCTCTCCCTCTCCCTTCCTCTCTGAAATCAATAAAAATAAAAAAAATAAAAATATAAAAAGAGACAAAAGAAACATCTGAAATTAAAAAAAATAATAATAGTAATAATATGCGTATGTATTGTGCATGTAAAGATAGAGAATATGGGAATTAGTTATACTATTTTATGATTTTCTCTGAGTTTGAATTTCTGCAAAACAAAAAATTTAAAAATATGGATTACTAGACATGTTTTGTACAATACACACACACATAAATTACCTTTAAAGGATCCACAAGTTCCAAGGTATGTTTTAGGTATATTAAATTTGTTATCTTTGATTCAGCTGCATTAACCTATTAAGATAAAAATCCAAATGTGGATATCATAAACATTTAATACAAAATGTGCTTTTCAAAAAAATGTGTTTTCCTCTAAACATTCTATGCTTATCTTATTTCATATACTTTTTATATATCAATCAAGCCAAGATACCTGCCAGCCTAAATACTGTTTAGAAATTACTGATCCATTATAGTAAGACTAGCACACTAGTCTCCTGAAAGTCTGAAAATGAAAAAGAGTTCACATCATTGTACCCAATTTTCATTTCTATTAAAGCTCCTTGATCCACCTTAACTCATAGTAGTGATAGGAAATACAGTTCAATTCTGAGCAAAAGGATTAATTGAAAAAGGCAAAAAGAGTATTTCTGAATAGAAGATATTTGAAAAACTGAATCCAAACAACCCAGATAATTACAAAACAACACAAATTTCCCTTATTGGTTCCTGTTTGTTCAAATAAAATAATTTTCATCATTCCAGTGGCCCAAAGGACTTACAGTTTTTCAAAATAAAACAACACCAGCATCCTAAATTTTATAAATAAACATTTTATAAATTAAATAATAGTACAATCTCTAAAGTGGTACTATACCTGGGGAAATATAAAAGTTCTCATGGATGGACTACTTTACCAATTCTGACAAGAACTTTAGGGATATTACTATTGAGATATAGTAGTAATTAATATGACAGTTTCTTTTTGAAACCTTCTGACTTTTATCCCCATTGTACACGCAATACCTGAACTGTTCTGTCATCAGATGGGTCAATTTAAAAGAAATACCAAAATGTAGGTTTGTAACCCTAAAACAAGTTATCTCATGCTCTCTTATAATGGATCTCTGAAACTAACTGGAAGATTAAAAATAAATAAAATTCATCAAACAGAAGACAACTATTATTACTATTACCAAAGGAAAACATCTTCCAAAAATAGCCAAAACACCCTTGTATAAGAACAAGGTAAAAGAATTAAATCTAACAAAAATCAATTTCTAATAGTTAGAGTAACTAAGAAACTGTGGTATTGGCCTAAGGACAGACAGAGACCAATGAAACCAAATAGAGACTAGAAATAGACCCAATAAATTTTGAGTACTTGATTTACGACAAAGGTGGGAGAAAGGACTGTCTTTTCCATAAATGATGTCAATATAATTATGAATCTATAGGAGGAAAAATGAAATGTGGTCCCTTCCTCATACCACATACAAAAATCAATTCCAGGCAGATTGTAAATCTAAATATTAAAAAAGCAATAAACATCAGGAATATAACAAAGAAGAATATCTTCATTACCTGTTTGTTCGAATCAGTTTTTAAAAATTTCATAATTAATGACTTGGCATCCATTCATCACAAGGCCTAAAAATGGCCAAAGTTGTTCACATCTCCCCTATGGTCTTGGCTCTTAGGGATGCACAAAAATCATATTACAAGCCCTCCAACCACAAACTCCAACATCTGTGTTTTGCATCCTACCCAATAGGGAATGTTTCCACCTAACAACTTCCCATTATAATAAAGATTTTTGCAATGTTTTCCCCTCACTCCTTTTGACTCCTGACCAACCCTAATACTTTTCCATATGATCTTGTGTGGTATGCTCCCTCTTCTCAGGAATACCAAGTAATAAAAATCTCCTTTTAATGACAACCTCACCATATCATCACTTAGTCACCTCCATAAATTAAAATCCAATGGGTGCAATCAAAACATTGGGTTAGATAAAAACTTCTTAAGCAGGATACAATAAACACTAACTACAAAGAAAAAAACACAAACTAGACTACATTTAAATTAAGAACTTCTATTCATCAAAAGATACTACTGACACAGGACCGGTTCTCCAAAAGCCAAGTTTGAGAAACTAGAATTTGAGGGCAAATAACGTATTTGAAAAGTAACTTCAGTAAGCAGAAGTAAGAAGGGAAGGGGAGGACAGCACAAGAGGATGCCTTGATGATCCGGTTACTGCTGCATGGTACTATGGCTCAGACCTGTCAGAGATGGTATAAGGTAAGCTTCGGAAGCTATCTCCACAGGTAAGAAAAATGGAATATTTATTCATCTACTCCTGTTCAATATTGGTTATGACCTATTGCCAGAGCAACAACTCTATTCTCTCCTACAGTCAGAGAAAGTCCTCAGGCAGTAAGTTTCAGCTACTTGCAATAAGAAGCCTTCCTTGTACAAAAGTGAATGCCAAGGGGATGTGGGTAGTACACCAACAGCATCTATACCACAATATTGAGTGGGAAAAGCAAACTAAAAAGTGGGAAAAGATATCTGCAACAAAGAACCAATAAAGGGCTTGTATCTAAAATATAAAAAGAAATTCTACAAGTCACAAAAGAAGATAATGAAGAAGAAGAAAATGAGCAAGAGACTTGAACAAGACTTTCACAAAAGTAAGTATTCAAGTGGTCTGTATATATATGAAAGGGTGTTCATCTTCAGTAATAAGAAAATGTAAATTAAAACCACAATAAAATACCATTATTTACCAATCACAATGCCTAAGATTTTTAAACTGACAATATCACATTTTGATAAAGAACAATGAGAATTCTCATACACTGCTGAGAATATAAATTGTGCAATGATTGTGAAAAACATTTTGGCAAATATTTTGTCATTATTTCCTGAAGTTGAAGATATACATCCTCCATGACCCCAAAATTCCACTCCTAACTATGAACCCAGTAAAAGTGTGTAAACAATTGTATTAAGAAACAGGTACATATTTTTTACCAGCATTATTTCTAATTGCCAAAAACTGTCAACAAGTCGAACAACAGTGAAAGGAGTAATGGCATATTCATACAATGAAATATTATTTCGCAATAGAAATAAATGAGCTATATCTACATGCAACATGATTAAATCTCACAAACATAGTATTGACTAAAAGAATCCAGATATAAAAAATAAAAATTGGGTGATTATACTAGTAAATAAAGATTCAAAATAGGCAAAATTAAATTATAAAGAAAATTTGGGGGATCTTTGAAAGAGGTAGAAAATAAGATGGGAAGGAGCAAGAAGGGGCGTTTTTGAAGTAATGGCAGCATCTATCTCTTTACCTGAGTAGTCATTACATGGATATTCACTTTGTGATAAATCAGTAAGCATTGAATTTTGTTTTTCTGCAGTTTTCTATGTGTACAGTGCAAGAAAATGCTGATACTCTGGCTACTGCTATAGTCGTAAGTACTCAAGCAAGTCCTTTCTTCCTGACCCAGGACTCTCATATCTTCTGTCAGCATCTATGAAATTGTGTAAGGCTAACTTGTTAGTTTGCAAGTAGGGTAAAATATCAGATGTCTAATAGTTCTTGATATACTATGCTGTAATTGCCTTTTTTTTTAACTTAAATCTCACACTGGATCATTAATTCCTTTGGTGTAGAAACTTAGTTCTTATAGTATCCCTTGCACTTATCACAATGTTTGGTAAAATAAAATCACTTGTTGAATTAACGTAAAAAGGAACCATACACTACAAATATTCATATATGGCAGTCTGAAATCAATTGAGAAAAATTAATTATTCAAAATGAAGCAAAGAAACTTAGATAAAACTTGAAATTTTTGGTTTAATATTGACATTTTCAAATATTAAAGAAAGAATTTTAGATGTGTGTAATGAAAAACACAAAACTTCCTAATACATTAAATAGTATGGTCAGCCCTAGCTGGTTCAGCTCAGTGGATAGAGCGTCAGCCTGCAGATTGAAGGGTCCCAGGTTCGATTCCGGCCAAGGACACATGCCCAGGTTGTGGGCTCCATCCCCAGTAGGGGGCGTGCAGGAGGCAGCCGATCAATGATTCTCATCATTGATGTTTCTATCTCGCTCTCCCTCTCCCTTTCTCTCTGAAATCAATAAAGAAATATATATATTATTTTAAAATAGTATGGTCAGAAACATTTTATAGAAAGAAAAGACATTTGGGCCCTAGCCGGTTTGGCTCAGTGGATAGAGTGTCAGCCTGCAGACTGAAGGGTCCCAGGTTCTATTCCAGTCAAGGGCACATGCCGGGAGTTGTGGGCTCAATCCCCAGTGGGGGGCATGCAGGAGGCAACCAATCAATGATTCTTTCTCATCTTTAATGCTTTTTCTCTCTCCCTCTCCCTTCCTCTCTGAAACCAATAAAAATATATTTTAAAAAAAAGAAAGAAAGGACATTTGGGTTAATTCAAATAAAAAAATTTAAGCATTATTCTTCTCACTAAATACTTATGATCAAAAAAATGGCATTTTCTGAAATCAATATCCTTAAGGGGAAATACAATAACTCATCTTAGGCAAGCAATTCCACACTGGAGATTTTCAGAGGACATTTAGTTTAGTCAGAAGTTTATGCTTTTAAAGGCCTTAAAAAACTTTGATATTAATAATGAAGCACTTTTCCAAAATATTTTAATAATGTCCAATTGTTACATTACATTAAGACAAGTTTTATCACAATGTATAATAATATAACCTATAATGTATATATAAACATACCGTGTCTTGCTTTGGAATTTGGACTAAAACAGAAAGAAGCTGCTCCGTATCAAGAAATCTTGCTATAACTAAAACAAACAAAAACAAAAAAATAATGAGCATTTGAACTTTTTAAAATATAGATTATGTATCCTCAAATAATAAACTAGAACCATTCTACCTACAAATATTACTTGTTTTAGTTGTCTCTATCTATCTTACATGTGCCAGGAGTAAAATAATAGTCAATTCTTAATTTTGATTACTCACAATCTGCCTTCCAAATTTGACACTGTTGATCACCCCTTCATTCTTAAAACTCTACTTCTCTAACTTTTAGATGTTGCTTCTCATAATTTTCTTCCCACCTTTCTGATCTCTAACTTTTCTTTCTGATACTTAAAAAGATTAGTTTAAAAGCATAGTTAGACCACTAATCATGTAATCTTCCAGAAGTTACCTAACTTCCATCTTTTATTTTTATTTTTTTAAATATATTTTATTGATTTTTTTACAGAGAGGAAGGGAGAGGGATAGAGAGTTAGAAACATCTATCAGCTGCCTCCTGCACACACCCTACTGGGGATGTGCCCGCAAACAAGGTACATGCCCTTGACTGGAATCAAACCTGGGACCCTTGAGTCCGCAGGCTGACGCTCTATCCACTGGGCCAAACCAGTTAGGGCCTAACTTCCATCTTTTAAATGTGGATAATGACATCTACCTCCTTAGGGGTGCTGTGAGGATTAAGTGAGATAATGTGTATAAAGTATCCTGAACATATCACAGCTCAAAACTGTTATTTTATTCTTCTCAACTCATTTTCCAGTTTAAAGTATTCTATAAAAATAAATGTATAGATAATTATAATCTATCTCTTTTTAATATCCCCAGGTTGTTGTTTCTATCTCTCTATCACTCTCCCTTCCTCTTTCTCTAAAAAAAATCAATAAAAACATATCTTAAAAAAAACCTTTTTATGTCACTCGCTTCCTGTTCAAACCACTAAGTCTTCTGATAATTTTCAGTGTGCCTATTTCTAGCACTGTGCCCTTTTCTAATTTACCACTTCTACTGAAAATTAATTATGTTTGAACTGTTTTTAAAAATTAGAGTAAATAGGCTCAGTATACTACTTATACTACTCTTATACTGTTCAATTATGACATTTTATATGTGATTCCACTAGACTCTTAAAGTCCTTAGATTGGTGTTTCTCTTTTTCAGTCTCTTCCTTCTTCCTTTCCCCAAATCTATCACAACAACCAGAATAATGTTTCTAAAATAAGGTTTGCTCGTTACTCTCTCAGTTTAGAACTGTCAGCTCCCTATGTCCTGCATGATAAAATCCCAATGTCTTAGTATTATATAAAGGTCCTTCATAAGCTAGCCCCAGCGCTCATTTCCTGCTATTCCCCAATGCTTCAAGTCATAAATAAGTACTGGCCATATCTTAAATACAGCAAGCTCTTTTATATCAATGTAAGTATAACTCTACCTTTCCCAACTTCCAAAAAAAAACAAGTGTACCTTAAAAAGTAATGAGTATTTAAGATCACAGCCAATAGGACTCATACCAGATCTTTATCCCTGCTACCACATCTAAACATATTTTCTGTTACCCCATGTGCATTAACAAACCTCGCATAGGCATGCTCCCTTTGTCTTGAATATCATTTCTAGGATTCTCCTGTTGTCAGTCTTACTCATTTCCTTAAGACAAGCTGAAATATTGTCTTTGTGAATCCCATATGGATTCTGTCATTATCCCAGTTTCTTCCTCTGTGTTCCCATAAAATACTCAATTATGGTTGCGTTTACCACACTGCATCACATATTTGGAGGTCTGTTTCCCTAACATGAATTTAAGATCCTTGTAAACAGAAACTTATAACTTACTCTTCCTTATCTTTTTATCCCTAATACCTATAAAATACCTACAATAAAGTAATACTGGGTCTTTTAAAGTAAGTTTCAGATTCTCATATTTTAATAAACTATAAAAATTACTCTCCTACCCTGCTCTATGTTCATATTCCCCTACTTTTTACATGTTACAATAAATTATAAACTGTCACAATACAGGAAACATAGAAATGGTTGGAGCTTGACTAACATTACATGATTAAATGACTTGAATATTCCTGGCACTTATGTATTACACGGAATGCCAGGTATAGATAGGCCAACAAGATGTTGCTGTGAACAAGAAAAGGATTATCAGTTAAAAACGGCTTCTTTGTACCTTTCCCAAAGTTTTACTAAATACACTGGAATATATAGAAAAAGTGAATATATTCAACAACATTGGAAGTGCACAGTCACAGACAATATAATGCCAGAATTTTTAAGGAACTGTAAAATTAAAATGTATTTGGAATTGGAATGAGGAAAAATTGTTCAGGCTGTAAATGCCTTCCAGATTTTCATGTGCCACTTGTTTACACTACCAGTACACCAGGAGGGTGGTTGGGAAATGGGGTATGAAAGACAGACCAAGTTCCTAGAAACCAGGAACTGGACTAAGAACAAAGCATACAAAATGTCCTTCCACCAATTTTTTAAGAAGAACATTGCACTGCCATGCCAGTGAACAAACTGCCAGGTGCCATGGGCAATTCTCTTACCTCATGTTATGGGTTAGATTGTGTCCCTTCAATAAGATATTTTAAAGTCCTAAATCCCCATATTTGTGAATGTGACCTTATTTGGAAATTAAATCTTTGCAGATGTAATTAAGTTAAGATAAAGTCATTAGAGTGGGCCTTAAACTGACTGGTGTCCTTATAAGAAGACAATGTATCTTTCTAATAATTTCTATTTATAAACTTAAAGGATATCCATTTACCTGACTGAAGTCCAAAGAAGAGTTCCTCATCTTGAAGTAGTTCTTGAACACAATCTAACCTCATGTTAATGGTTTCAATATCAACTAGAGGTTCTAAGATATTAGATCGAAGTCTTCTACTCCCTCCAGGAGTCTTAGTGTAATTTAGAACACCAAAGAGAGTGTGATTATTCCTTTGAAAACACAAGTTTGAAAATTTTCATTAAGTATACAAAAGACAAATATAAGAAAACTGCTATTTAAATTTGTAACTAAATAATCCTATAATCTATAGTAGTGAATCTCAAATGTTAACATGCATACAAATCACATGTGTATTCTAATTCAGGACAGGCATGAGACCTGTAAGAATCTACATTTTTTTTAAACATTTTTTTTAATATATTTTATTTATTTTCTACAGAGAGGAAGGGAGAGAGACAGAGAGCTAGAAACATCGATGAGAGAGAAACATCGATCAGCTGCCTCCTGCACATCTCCCACGGGGGATGTGCCCGCAACCCAGGTACATGCCCTTGACCGGAATCGAACCTGGGACCCTTCAGTCCGCAGGCCGACACTCTATCCACTGAGCCAAACGGGTTTCGGCAAGAATCTACATTTTGAATACGCTCCCAAGTATGCTGTCAGTCAATGAACCATACGTTGATTAATAAGAATCTACAGTATCTTCTTACATTTAACAATTTTTTCATAGATCATTTACCATATTCAGACTAATATAAAATGTTCTAATCCAGCCCTAGCCGGTTTTGCTCAGTGGATAGAGCATCAGCCTGCAGACTGAAGGGTCCCAGGTTCTATTCTAGTCAACGGCACATGCCCAGGTTGTCTGGGTTGCTCAATCCCCAATAGGGGGTGTGCAGGAATCAGCTGATCAATGATTATATCTCATCACTGATGTTTCTATCTCTTTCTCCTTCTCCCTTCCTCTCTGAAATCAATAAAAATATATTTTAAAAAATAAAATAAAATGTTCTAACCCAGCGGTTCTCAACCTGTGGGTCACGACCCCTTTGGCGGTCGAATGACCCTTTCACAGGGGTCGCCTAAGACCATCCTGCATATCAGATATTTACATTACGATTCATAACCGTAGCAACATTACAGTTATGAAGTAGCAACGAAAATAATTTTATGGTTGGGTCACAACATGAGGAACTGTATTTAAAGGGCCAGAAGGTTGAGAACCACTGTTCTAATCCATGACATTCCATTAGTAATAGCAAGATATCAATAATAACCCTATATAATAAAAGGCTAATATGCAAATTGTCTCCTCCACCAGGAGTTCCATCGGGAGTCCAACCAGGGGGTAGGCCAGCCCGCCAACCACCCGCATCCCCTCCCCTCTGGCTGGCCCCGCTTGATCGGCCCCAATCGGGGCAGGCAGGCTGGACCCCACCCATGTGTGAATCCATGCACCAGGCCTCTCTAGTTGATATAATAAGGATATAATTTTTTCTGTGATGAAAAACAAATAATATTAATTCATCCTTAGGTGGGAAAAATATTTTACATTAATAAAATGAGTATTTAATATAATCACTTCATTCTAACTTAAGAAGTTAGAGAAATACAAATGAAAGAGAGAAAAAAAATTCAGGTACAGAAACTGTTAAAAACAAACAAACAAAAAAACACAGACTTCCGGTCAAGATGGCAGGCGTAGGTAAATATGGTATTTGCATCCTCCCATCACCACATCAAAATTACAACTAACCATAATTCAGAACATCCTGAAATCTAGCAGAATGGAAGTCCTACAACTAAGGATATAAAGAATAAGCCACTTGAGACTAGTAGGAGGGGTGGAGACGCAGACCAGGCTAGTCCCAAACCCACGTTTGGTGAATAACTGGAAGGGATCTCAGCCGCAAAGATCCCCCCTGAGGAGCGAGGGGTCCCAGCCCCACACCAGGTCCCAGAGACCAGGATTCCAGTGCCAGGAAGAGAAGTTTCCATTACTGTAAAAACTAGCAGGGCCCGGACCTGCGTGGCTCAGTGGCTGAGCGTCATCCTATGAATTAGGAGGTCAGATCCCCAGTGTGGGACATGCAGGAGGCAGCTAATCAATGATTCTCTCTCATCCATTGATGTTTCTATCTCTCTCTCTCTTTTCCTTCCTCTCTAAAATCAATTAAAATGTATTTTTTAAAAATAAAAAATAAAACAAAAACTAGAGGGGATTGTAGCTGAGTGAGATGAAAAGATGCTGGAGTTCCAGGCAGTTCCTCCTAAACGGCCCATGCATGGACTTACTCGGACTCGCTCCCTCTGGGCTCCAGTGCCGGAGCAACAGCTGAAAAGGCACCAGGGACGTGTGGACAGAAAAGGAATTGTCTGGCATCAGAGCGAGAGCTCAAAGGGCAGAGAAGTGCTGGCAGAGACCACTGTTCCTTTTCTGAGATACAATGTCCCCTCCACAAAGTCGGCAGGCAGGCACTGTATCTGAGTTTCCATCAACCTGGCTTGCACTATTCTCCCTATGCTGGGATTCCCTGAGATCCTGCCCCACCCAAATTGGGGGCCCACCCAGGCTGTTTCCAGTGACTTTTCCATACAAATGACTTGTCTTGGCTCGTGCTTCAGACTTTCCTAAAACCTCTTAAAATAGCAACATTTGGCCTCAGTGTGCCCCATACCTCTCGTTAAGTGGCCCCAGGCCTGGCACTAGCAGCAGCCAGCCAGCCTTGGTTTGTAGCTTGGCCTCTCCTGGGCAGCTCCAAGCCCAGCACAAGTAACAGGCATCTGCAGATCACTTTGTAGCTTATGTCAGATGGCCCCAGGAGCCCTGGGCAGCACACAGGCAGTGGCTTATGCCATTTCCACAAGTATCTTTTAAAAATCTGATTTTGGTGAAACATCTGAACAGTTGAGCAACAATGCAATTATTCTCCATTAACCAATTTTTTAAAATGTAAACTATACATAAAAAATATGACATAGTAAAATATGCGGATACATTTTATATAAAAAAAAAGGGGTGATCTTACCTAGAGTCTTGAATATTAACTAGTAATTCAAGATTTTGGGCTGATGATGAATCTATCATGGCTGTCTGTTCACTGCCTTGGAAACAAATCTTCAGCGATTTTGGTGCATAAACTGAATTTTGAATAAATTCAACATATTTTAATAAAGCTGCCACAGCTGCAAGGCAGTAATACCTGTAAGGTGACCCATGATACATCATTATAAATCTTTAGAACAGCGGTTCTCAACCTGTGGGTCGCAACCCCTTTGGGGGTCGAACGACCCTTTCACAGGGGTCGCCTAAGACCATCGGAAAACACATATATAATTACATATTGTTTCTGTGATTAATCACTATGCTTTGATTATGTTCAATTTGTCACAATGAAAAGACATCCTGCAGATCAGATATTTACATGACGATTCATAACAGTAGCAACATTACAGTGATGAAGTAGCAACGAACATAATTTTATGGTTGGGGGTCACCACAACATGGGGAACTGTATTAAAGGGTCGCAGCCTTAGGAAGGTTGAGAACGGCTGGCTTAGGACCATTAAGGAAAAAAAGGAAGCAGCTCCGTGCTGGCTGCCCCTGGCCCGGCCCC